>NW_027368755.1:0-47487 GCF_046119375.1 Phyllobates terribilis | reverse complement strand
ATGTTTTTCATATACCAGAAATGTTTGAAGCTACTGACTGAAAGGAGCTGGCATCTCACTCTCTTTGAATCTTCTTTATCATGCTAGGATTAACAGGAAAAAGCTAAAAATTTCAGAATTGCACCGTGCAATGTGGAGATATTACTGTTTGTGCATTTACAATATTCATTGATTTTTGCCATTGAAAAACATGTTTTTCATATACCAGAAATGTTTGAAGCTACTGACTGAATGAAAGGAGCTGGCATCTCACTCTCTTTGAATCTTCTTTATCATGCTAGGATTAACAGGAAAAAGCTAAAAATTTCAGAATTGCACCGTGCAATGTGGAGCTATTACTGTTTGTGCATTTACAATATTCATTGATTTTTGCCATTGAAAAACATGTTTTTCATATACCAGAAATGTTTGAAGCTACTGACTGAATGAAAGGAGCTGGCATCTCACTCTCTTTGAATCTTCTTTATCATGCTAGGATTAGCAGGAAAAAGCAAAAAATTTCAGAATTGCACCTTGCAATGTGGAGATATTACTGTTTGTGCATTTACAATATTCATTGATTTTTGCCATTGAAAAACATGTTTTTCATATACCAGAAATGTTTGAAGCTACTGACTGAATGAAAGGAGCTGGCATCTCACTCTCTTTGAATCTTCTTTATCATGCTAGGATTAACAGGAAAAAGCAAAGAATTTCAGAATTGCACCTTGCAATGTGGAGATATTACTGTTTGTGCATTTACAATATTCATTGATTTTTGCCATTGAAAAACATGTTTTTCATATACCAGAAATGTTTGAAGCTACTGACTGAATGAAAGGAGCTGGCATCTCACTCTCTTTGAATCTTCTTTATCATGCTAGGATTAACAGGAAAAAGCTAAAAATTTCAGAATTGCACCGTGCAATGTGGAGATATTACTGTTTGTGCATTTACAATATTCATTGATTTTTGCCATTGAAAAACATGTTTTTCATATACCAGAAATGTTTGAAGCTACTGACTGAATGAAAGGAGCTGGCATCTCACTCTCTTTGAATCTTCTTTATCATGCTAGGATTAGCAGGAAAAAGCAAAAAATTTCAGAATTGCACCTTGCAATGTGGAGATATTACTGTTTGTGCATTTACAATATTCATTGATTTTTGCCATTGAAAAACGTTTTTCATATACCAGAAATGTTTGAAGCTACTGACTGAATGAAAGGAGCTGGCATCTCTCTTTGAGTCTTCTTTATCATGCTAGGATTAACAGGAAAAAGCTAAAAATTTCAGAATTGCACCGTGCAATGTGGAGATATTACTGTTTGTGCATTTACAATATTCATTGATTTTTGCCATTGAAAAACATGTTTTTCATATACCAGAAATGTTTGAAGCTACTGACTGAATGAAAGGAGCTGGCATCTCACTCTCTTTGAATCTTCTTTATCATGCTAGGATTAGCAGGAAAAAGCAAAAAATTTCAGAATTGCACCTTGCAATGTGGAGATATTACTGTTTGTGCATTTACAATATTCATTGATTTTTGCCATTGAAAAACATGTTTTTCATATACCAGAAATGTTTGAAGCTACTGACTGAATGAAAGGAGCTGGCATCTCACTCTCTTTGAATCTTCTTTATCATGCTAGGATTAACAGGAAAAAGCAAAAAATTTCAGAATTGCACCTTGCAATGTGGAGATATTACTGTTTGTGCATTTACAATATTCATTGATTTTTGCCATTGAAAAACGTTTTTCATATACCAGAAATGTTTGAAGCTACTGACTGAATGAAAGGAGCTGGCATCTCACTCTCTTTGAATCTTTATCATGCTAGGATTAACAGGAAAAAGCTAAAAATTTCAGAATTGCACCATGCAATGTTGAGATATTACTGTTTGTGCATTTACAATATTCATTGATTTTTGCCATTGAAAAACATGTTTTTCATATACCAGAAATGTTTGAAGCTACTGACTATTCCGAATGAAAGGAGCTGGCATCTCACTCTCTTTGAATCTTCTTTATCATGCTAGGATTAGCAGGAAAAAGCAAAAAATTTCAGAATTGCACCTTGCAATGTGGAGTTATTACTGTTTGTGCATTTACAATATTCATTGATTTTTGCCATTGAAAAACATGTTTTTCATATACCAGAAATGTTTGAAGCTACTGACTGAATGAAAGGAGCTGGCATCTCACTCTCTTTGAATCTTCTTTATCATGCTAGGATTAACAGGAAAAAGCTAAAAATTTCATAATTGCACCGTGCAATGTGGAGATATTACTGTTTGTGCATTTACAATATTCATTGATTTTTGCCATTGAAAAACATGTTTTTCATATACCAGAAATGTTTGAAGCTACTGACTGAATGAAAGGAGCTGGCATCTCACTCTCTTTGAATCTTCTTTATCATGCTAGGATTAGCAGGAAAAAGCAAAAAATTTCAGAATTGCACCTTGCAATGTGGAGATATTATTGTTTGTGCATTTACAATATTCATTGATTTTTGCCATTGAAAAACATGTTTTTCATATACCAGAAATGTTTGAAGCTACTGACTGAATGAAAGGAGCTGGCATCTCACTCTCTTTGAATCTTCTTTATCATGCTAGGATTAACAGGAAAAAGCTAAAAATTTCAGAATTGCACCGTGCAATGTGGAGATATTACTGTTTGTGCATTTACAATATTCATTGATTTTTGCCATTGAAAAACATGTTTTTCATATACCAGAAATGTTTGAAGCTACTGACTGAATGAAAGGAGCTGGCATCTCACTCTCTTTGAATCTTCTTTATCATGCTAGGATTAGCAGGAAAAAGCAAAAAATTTCAGAATTGCACCTTGCAATGTGGAGATATTACTGTTTGTGCATTTACAATATTCATTGATTTTTGCCATTGAAAAACATGTTTTTCATATACCAGAAATGTTTGAAGCTACTGACTGAATGAAAGGAGCTGGCATCTCACTCTCTTTGAATCTTCTTTATCATGCTAGGATTAACAGGAAAAAGCAAAAAATTTCAGAATTGCACCTTGCAATGTGGAGATATTACTGTTTGTGCATTTACAATATTCATTGATTTTTGCCATTGAAAAACATGTTTTTCATATACCAGAAATGTTTGAGGCTACTGACTGAATGAAAGGAGCTGGCATCTCACTCTCTTTGAATCTTCTTTATCATGCTAGGATTAACAGGAAAAAGCTAAAAATTTCAGAATTGCACCGTGCAATGTGGAGATATTACTGTTTGTGCATTTACAATATTCATTGATTTTTGCCATTGAAAAACATGTTTTTCATATACCAGAAATGTTTGAAGCTACTGACTGAATGAAAGGAGCTGGCATCTCACTCTCTTTGAATCTTCTTTATCATGCTAGGATTAACAGGAAAAAGCTAAAAATTTCAGAATTGCACCGTGCAATGTGGAGATATTACTGTTTGTGCATTTACAATATTCATTGATTTTTGCCATTGAAAAACATGTTTTTCATATACCAGAAATGTTTGAAGCTACTGACTGAATGAAAGGAGCTGGCATCTCACTCTCTTTGAATCTTCTTTATCATGCTAGGATTAGCAGGAAAAAGCAAAAAATTTCAGAATTGCACCTTGCAATGTGGAGATATTACTGTTTGTGCATTTACAATATTCATTGATTTTTGCCATTGAAAAACGTTTTTCATATACCAGAAATGTTTGAAGCTACTGACTGAATGAAAGGAGCTGGCATCTCACTCTCTTTGAATCTTCTTTATCATGCTAGGATTAACAGGAAAAAGCAAAAAATTTCAGAATTGCACCTTGCAATGTGGAGATATTACTGTTTGTGCATTTACAATATTCATTGATTTTTGCCATTGAAAAACGTTTTTCATATACCAGAAATGTTTGAAGCTACTGACTGAATGAAAGGAGCTGGCATCTCACTCTCTTTGAATCTTCTTTATCATGCTAGGATTAACAGGAAAAAGCTAAAAATTTCAGAATTGCACCGTGCAATGTTGAGATATTACTGTTTGTGCATTTACAATATTCATTGATTTTTGCCATTGAAAAACATGTTTTTCATATACCAGAAATGTTTGAAGCTACTGACTGAATGAAAGGAGCTGGCATCTCACTCTCTTTGAATCTTCTTTATCATGCTAGGATTAGCAGGAAAAAGCAAAAAATTTCAGAATTGCACCTTGCAATGTGGAGATATTACTGTTTGTGCATTTACAATATTCATTGATTTTTGCCATTGAAAAACATGTTTTTCATATACCAGAAATGTTTGAAGCTACTGACTGAATGAAAGGAGCTGGCATCTCACTCTCTTTGAATCTTCTTTATCATGCTAGGATTAACAGGAAAAAGCAAAAAATTTCAGAATTGCACCTTGCAATGTGGAGATATTACTGTTTGTGCATTTACAATATTCATTGATTTTTGCCATTGAAAAACATGTTTTTCATATACCAGAAATGTTTGAGGCTACTGACTGAATGAAAGGAGCTGGCATCTCACTCTCTTTGAATCTTCTTTATCATGCTAGGATTAACAGGAAAAAGCTAAAAATTTCAGAATTGCACCGTGCAATGTTGAGATATTACTGTTTGTGCATTTACAATATTCATTGATTTTTGCCATTGAAAAACATGTTTTTCATATACCAGAAATGTTTGAAGCTACTGACTGAATGAAAGGAGCTGGCATCTCACTCTCTTTGAATCTTCTTTATCATGCTAGGATTAGCAGGAAAAAGCAAAAAATTTCAGAATTGCACCTTGCAATGTGGAGATATTACTGTTTGTGCATTTACAATATTCATTGATTTTTGCCATTGAAAAACATGTTTTTCATATACCAGAAATGTTTGAAGCTACTGACTGAATGAAAGGAGCTGGCATCTCACTCTCTTTGAATCTTCTTTATCATGCTAGGATTAACAGGAAAAAGCTAAAAATTTCAGAATTGCACCGTGCAATGTGGAGATATTACTGTTTGTGCATTTACAATATTCATTGATTTTTGCCATTGAAAAACATGTTTTTCATATACCAGAAATGTTTGAAGCTACTGACTGAATGAAAGGAGCTGGCATCTCACTCTCTTTGAATCTTCTTTATCATGCTAGGATTAACAGGAAAAAGCTAAAAATTTCAGAATTGCACCGTGCAATGTGGAGATATTACTGTTTGTGCATTTACAATATTCATTGATTTTTGCCATTGAAAAACATGTTTTTCATATACCAGAAATGTTTGAAGCTACTGACTGAATGAAAGGAGCTGGCATCTCACTCTCTTTGAATCTTCTTTATCATGCTAGGATTAGCAGGAAAAAGCAAAAAATTTCAGAATTGCACCTTGCAATGTGGAGATATTACTGTTTGTGCATTTACAATATTCATTGATTTTTGCCATTGAAAAACATGTTTTTCATATACCAGAAATGTTTGAAGCTACTGACTGAATGAAAGGAGCTGGCATCTCACTCTCTTTGAATCTTCTTTATCATGCTAGGATTAACAGGAAAAAGCAAAGAATTTCAGAATTGCACCTTGCAATGTGGAGATATTACTGTTTGTGCATTTACAATATTCATTGATTTTTGCCATTGAAAAACATGTTTTTCATATACCAGAAATGTTTGAAGCTACTGACTGAATGAAAGGAGCTGGCATCTCACTCTCTTTGAATCTTCTTTATCATGCTAGGATTAACAGGAAAAAGCTAAAAATTTCAGAATTGCACCGTGCAATGTGGAGATATTACTGTTTGTGCATTTACAATATTCATTGATTTTTGCCATTGAAAAACATGTTTTTCATATACCAGAAATGTTTGAAGCTACTGACTGAATGAAAGGAGCTGGCATCTCACTCTCTTTGAATCTTCTTTATCATGCTAGGATTAGCAGGAAAAAGCAAAAAATTTCAGAATTGCACCTTGCAATGTGGAGATATTACTGTTTGTGCATTTACAATATTCATTGATTTTTGCCATTGAAAAACGTTTTTCATATACCAGAAATGTTTGAAGCTACTGACTGAATGAAAGGAGCTGGCATCTCTCTTTGAATCTTCTTTATCATGCTAGGATTAACAGGAAAAAGCTAAAAATTTCAGAATTGCACCGTGCAATGTGGAGATATTACTGTTTGTGCATTTACAATATTCATTGATTTTTGCCATTGAAAAACATGTTTTTCATATACCAGAAATGTTTGAAGCTACTGACTGAATGAAAGGAGCTGGCATCTCACTCTCTTTGAATCTTCTTTATCATGCTAGGATTAACAGGAAAAAGCTAAAAATTTCATAATTGCACCGTGCAATGTGGAGATATTACTGTTTGTGCATTTACAATATTCATTGATTTTTGCCATTGAAAAACATGTTTTTCATATACCAGAAATGTTTGAAGCTACTGACTGAATGAAAGGAGCTGGCATCTCACTCTCTTTGAATCTTCTTTATCATGCTAGGATTAGCAGGAAAAAGCAAAAAATTTCAGAATTGCACCTTGCAATGTGGAGATATTATTGTTTGTGCATTTACAATATTCATTGATTTTTGCCATTGAAAAACATGTTTTTCATATACCAGAAATGTTTGAAGCTACTGACTGAATGAAAGGAGCTGGCATCTCACTCTCTTTGAATCTTCTTTATCATGCTAGGATTAACAGGAAAAAGCTAAAAATTTCAGAATTGCACCGTGCAATGTGGAGATATTACTGTTTGTGCATTTACAATATTCATTGATTTTTGCCATTGAAAAACATGTTTTTCATATACCAGAAATGTTTGAAGCTACTGACTGAATGAAAGGAGCTGGCATCTCACTCTCTTTGAATCTTCTTTATCATGCTAGGATTAGCAGGAAAAAGCAAAAAATTTCAGAATTGCACCTTGCAATGTGGAGATATTACTGTTTGTGCATTTACAATATTCATTGATTTTTGCCATTGAAAAACATGTTTTTCATATACCAGAAATGTTTGAAGCTACTGACTGAATGAAAGGAGCTGGCATCTCACTCTCTTTGAATCTTCTTTATCATGCTAGGATTAACAGGAAAAAGCAAAAAATTTCAGAATTGCACCTTGCAATGTGGAGATATTACTGTTTGTGCATTTACAATATTCATTGATTTTTGCCATTGAAAAACATGTTTTTCATATACCAGAAATGTTTGAGGCTACTGACTGAATGAAAGGAGCTGGCATCTCACTCTCTTTGAATCTTCTTTATCATGCTAGGATTAACAGGAAAAAGCTAAAAATTTCAGAATTGCACCGTGCAATGTTGAGATATTACTGTTTGTGCATTTACAATATTCATTGATTTTTGCCATTGAAAAACATGTTTTTCATATACCAGAAATGTTTGAAGCTACTGACTGAATGAAAGGAGCTGGCATCTCACTCTCTTTGAATCTTCTTTATCATGCTAGGATTAGCAGGAAAAAGCAAAAAATTTCAGAATTGCACCTTGCAATGTGGAGATATTACTGTTTGTGCATTTACAATATTCATTGATTTTTGCCATTGAAAAACATGTTTTTCATATACCAGAAATGTTTGAAGCTACTGACTGAATGAAAGGAGCTGGCATCTCACTCTCTTTGAATCTTCTTTATCATGCTAGGATTAACAGGAAAAAGCTAAAAATTTCAGAATTGCACCGTGCAATGTGGAGATATTACTGTTTGTGCATTTACAATATTCATTGATTTTTGCCATTGAAAAACATGTTTATCATATACCAGAAATGTTTGAAGCTACTGACTGAATGAAAGGAGCTGGCATCTCACTCTCTTTGAATCTTCTTTATCATGCTAGGATTAACAGGAAAAAGCTAAAAATTTCAGAATTGCACCGTGCAATGTGGAGATATTACTGTTTGTGCATTTACAATATTCATTGATTTTTGCCATTGAAAAACATGTTTTTCATATACCAGAAATGTTTGAAGCTACTGACTGAATGAAAGGAGCTGGCATCTCACTCTCTTTGAATCTTCTTTATCATGCTAGGATTAGCAGGAAAAAGCAAAAAATTTCAGAATTGCACCTTGCAATGTGGAGATATTACTGTTTGTGCATTTACAATATTCATTGATTTTTGCCATTGAAAAACATGTTTTTCATATACCAGAAATGTTTGAAGCTACTGACTGAATGAAAGGAGCTGGCATCTCACTCTCTTTGAATCTTCTTTATCATGCTAGGATTAACAGGAAAAAGCAAAGAATTTCAGAATTGCACCTTGCAATGTGGAGATATTACTGTTTGTGCATTTACAATATTCATTGATTTTTGCCATTGAAAAACATGTTTTTCATATACCAGAAATGTTTGAAGCTACTGACTGAATGAAAGGAGCTGGCATCTCACTCTCTTTGAATCTTCTTTATCATGCTAGGATTAACAGGAAAAAGCTAAAAATTTCAGAATTGCACCGTGCAATGTGGAGATATTACTGTTTGTGCATTTACAATATTCATTGATTTTTGCCATTGAAAAACATGTTTTTCATATACCAGAAATGTTTGAAGCTACTGACTGAATGAAAGGAGCTGGCATCTCACTCTCTTTGAATCTTTATCATGCTAGGATTAGCAGGAAAAAGCAAAAAATTTCAGAATTGCACCTTGCAATGTGGAGATATTACTGTTTGTGCATTTACAATATTCATTGATTTTTGCCATTGAAAAACGTTTTTCATATACCAGAAATGTTTGAAGCTACTGACTGAATGAAAGGAGCTGGCATCTCTCTTTGAGTCTTCTTTATCATGCTAGGATTAACAGGAAAAAGCTAAAAATTTCAGAATTGCACCGTGCAATGTGGAGATATTACTGTTTGTGCATTTACAATATTCATTGATTTTTGCCATTGAAAAACATGTTTTTCATATACCAGAAATGTTTGAAGCTACTGACTGAATGAAAGGAGCTGGCATCTCACTCTCTTTGAATCTTCTTTATCATGCTAGGATTAGCAGGAAAAAGCAAAAAATTTCAGAATTGCACCTTGCAATGTGGAGATATTACTGTTTGTGCATTTACAATATTCATTGATTTTTGCCATTGAAAAACATGTTTTTCATATACCAGAAATGTTTGAAGCTACTGACTGAATGAAAGGAGCTGGCATCTCACTCTCTTTGAATCTTCTTTATCATGCTAGGATTAACAGGAAAAAGCAAAAAATTTCAGAATTGCACCTTGCAATGTGGAGATATTACTGTTTGTGCATTTACAATATTCATTGATTTTTGCCATTGAAAAACGTTTTTCATATACCAGAAATGTTTGAAGCTACTGACTGAATGAAAGGAGCTGGCATCTCACTCTCTTTGAATCTTTATCATGCTAGGATTAACAGGAAAAAGCTAAAAATTTCAGAATTGCACCATGCAATGTTGAGATATTACTGTTTGTGCATTTACAATATTCATTGATTTTTGCCATTGAAAAACATGTTTTTCATATACCAGAAATGTTTGAAGCTACTGACTATTCCGAATGAAAGGAGCTGGCATCTCACTCTCTTTGAATCTTCTTTATCATGCTAGGATTAGCAGGAAAAAGCAAAAAATTTCAGAATTGCACCTTGCAATGTGGAGTTATTACTGTTTGTGCATTTACAATATTCATTGATTTTTGCCATTGAAAAACATGTTTTTCATATACCAGAAATGTTTGAAGCTACTGACTGAATGAAAGGAGCTGGCATCTCACTCTCTTTGAATCTTCTTTATCATGCTAGGATTAGCAGGAAAAAGCAAAAAATTTCAGAATTGCACCTTGCAATGTGGAGATATTATTGTTTGTGCATTTACAATATTCATTGATTTTTGCCATTGAAAAACATGTTTTTCATATACCAGAAATGTTTGAAGCTACTGACTGAATGAAAGGAGCTGGCATCTCACTCTCTTTGAATCTTCTTTATCATGCTAGGATTAACAGGAAAAAGCTAAAAATTTCAGAATTGCACCGTGCAATGTGGAGATATTACTGTTTGTGCATTTACAATATTCATTGATTTTTGCCATTGAAAAACATGTTTTTCATATACCAGAAATGTTTGAAGCTACTGACTGAATGAAAGGAGCTGGCATCTCACTCTCTTTGAATCTTCTTTATCATGCTAGGATTAGCAGGAAAAAGCAAAAAATTTCAGAATTGCACCTTGCAATGTGGAGATATTACTGTTTGTGCATTTACAATATTCATTGATTTTTGCCATTGAAAAACATGTTTTTCATATACCAGAAATGTTTGAAGCTACTGACTGAATGAAAGGAGCTGGCATCTCACTCTCTTTGAATCTTCTTTATCATGCTAGGATTAACAGGAAAAAGCAAAAAATTTCAGAATTGCACCTTGCAATGTGGAGATATTACTGTTTGTGCATTTACAATATTCATTGATTTTTGCCATTGAAAAACATGTTTTTCATATACCAGAAATGTTTGAGGCTACTGACTGAATGAAAGGAGCTGGCATCTCACTCTCTTTGAATCTTCTTTATCATGCTAGGATTAACAGGAAAAAGCTAAAAATTTCAGAATTGCACCGTGCAATGTTGAGATATTACTGTTTGTGCATTTACAATATTCATTGATTTTTGCCATTGAAAAACATGTTTTTCATATACCAGAAATGTTTGAAGCTACTGACTGAATGAAAGGAGCTGGCATCTCACTCTCTTTGAATCTTCTTTATCATGCTAGGATTAGCAGGAAAAAGCAAAAAATTTCAGAATTGCACCTTGCAATGTGGAGATATTACTGTTTGTGCATTTACAATATTCATTGATTTTTGCCATTGAAAAACATGTTTTTCATATACCAGAAATGTTTGAAGCTACTGACTGAATGAAAGGAGCTGGCATCTCACTCTCTTTGAATCTTCTTTATCATGCTAGGATTAACAGGAAAAAGCTAAAAATTTCAGAATTGCACCGTGCAATGTGGAGATATTACTGTTTGTGCATTTACAATATTCATTGATTTTTGCCATTGAAAAACATGTTTATCATATACCAGAAATGTTTGAAGCTACTGACTGAATGAAAGGAGCTGGCATCTCACTCTCTTTGAATCTTCTTTATCATGCTAGGATTAACAGGAAAAAGCTAAAAATTTCAGAATTGCACCGTGCAATGTGGAGATATTACTGTTTGTGCATTTACAATATTCATTGATTTTTGCCATTGAAAAACATGTTTTTCATATACCAGAAATGTTTGAAGCTACTGACTGAATGAAAGGAGCTGGCATCTCACTCTCTTTGAATCTTCTTTATCATGCTAGGATTAGCAGGAAAAAGCAAAAAATTTCAGAATTGCACCTTGCAATGTGGAGATATTACTGTTTGTGCATTTACAATATTCATTGATTTTTGCCATTGAAAAACATGTTTTTCATATACCAGAAATGTTTGAAGCTACTGACTGAATGAAAGGAGCTGGCATCTCACTCTCTTTGAATCTTCTTTATCATGCTAGGATTAACAGGAAAAAGCAAAGAATTTCAGAATTGCACCTTGCAATGTGGAGATATTACTGTTTGTGCATTTACAATATTCATTGATTTTTGCCATTGAAAAACATGTTTTTCATATACCAGAAATGTTTGAAGCTACTGACTGAATGAAAGGAGCTGGCATCTCACTCTCTTTGAATCTTCTTTATCATGCTAGGATTAACAGGAAAAAGCTAAAAATTTCAGAATTGCACCGTGCAATGTGGAGATATTACTGTTTGTGCATTTACAATATTCATTGATTTTTGCCATTGAAAAACATGTTTTTCATATACCAGAAATGTTTGAAGCTACTGACTGAATGAAAGGAGCTGGCATCTCACTCTCTTTGAATCTTCTTTATCATGCTAGGATTAGCAGGAAAAAGCAAAAAATTTCAGAATTGCACCTTGCAATGTGGAGATATTACTGTTTGTGCATTTACAATATTCATTGATTTTTGCCATTGAAAAACGTTTTTCATATACCAGAAATGTTTGAAGCTACTGACTGAATGAAAGGAGCTGGCATCTCTCTTTGAGTCTTCTTTATCATGCTAGGATTAACAGGAAAAAGCTAAAAATTTCAGAATTGCACCGTGCAATGTGGAGATATTACTGTTTGTGCATTTACAATATTCATTGATTTTTGCCATTGAAAAACATGTTTTTCATATACCAGAAATGTTTGAAGCTACTGACTGAATGAAAGGAGCTGGCATCTCACTCTCTTTGAATCTTCTTTATCATGCTAGGATTAGCAGGAAAAAGCAAAAAATTTCAGAATTGCACCTTGCAATGTGGAGATATTACTGTTTGTGCATTTACAATATTCATTGATTTTTGCCATTGAAAAACATGTTTTTCATATACCAGAAATGTTTGAAGCTACTGACTGAATGAAAGGAGCTGGCATCTCACTCTTTGAATCTTCTTTATCATGCTAGGATTAACAGGAAAAAGCAAAAAATTTCAGAATTGCACCTTGCAATGTGGAGATATTACTGTTTGTGCATTTACAATATTCATTGATTTTTGCCATTGAAAAACGTTTTTCATATACCAGAAATGTTTGAAGCTACTGACTGAATGAAAGGAGCTGGCATCTCACTCTCTTAGAATCTTTATCATGCTAGGATTAACAGGAAAAAGCTAAAAATTTCAGAATTGCACCATGCAATGTTGAGATATTACTGTTTGTGCATTTACAATATTCATTGATTTTTGCCATTGAAAAACATGTTTTTCATATACCAGAAATGTTTGAAGCTACTGACTATTCCGAATGAAAGGAGCTGGCATCTCACTCTCTTTGAATCTTCTTTATCATGCTAGGATTAGCAGGAAAAAGCAAAAAATTTCAGAATTGCACCTTGCAATGTGGAGTTATTACTGTTTGTGCATTTACAATATTCATTGATTTTTGCCATTGAAAAACATGTTTTTCATATACCAGAAATGTTTGAAGCTACTGACTGAATGAAAGGAGCTGGCATCTCACTCTCTTTGAATCTTCTTTATCATGCTAGGATTAACAGGAAAAAGCTAAAAATTTCATAATTGCACCGTGCAATGTGGAGATATTACTGTTTGTGCATTTACAATATTCATTGATTTTTGCCATTGAAAAACATGTTTTTCATATACCAGAAATGTTTGAAGCTACTGACTGAATGAAAGGAGCTGGCATCTCACTCTCTTTGAATCTTCTTTATCATGCTAGGATTAGCAGGAAAAAGCAAAAAATTTCAGAATTGCACCTTGCAATGTGGAGATATTATTGTTTGTGCATTTACAATATTCATTGATTTTTGCCATTGAAAAACATGTTTTTCATATACCAGAAATGTTTGAAGCTACTGACTGAATGAAAGGAGCTGGCATCTCACTCTCTTTGAATCTTCTTTATCATGCTAGGATTAACAGGAAAAAGCTAAAAATTTCAGAATTGCACCGTGCAATGTGGAGATATTACTGTTTGTGCATTTACAATATTCATTGATTTTTGCCATTGAAAAACATGTTTTTCATATACCAGAAATGTTTGAAGCTACTGACTGAATGAAAGGAGCTGGCATCTCACTCTCTTTGAATCTTCTTTATCATGCTAGGATTAGCAGGAAAAAGCAAAAAATTTCAGAATTGCACCTTGCAATGTGGAGATATTACTGTTTGTGCATTTACAATATTCATTGATTTTTGCCATTGAAAAACGTTTTTCATATACCAGAAATGTTTGAAGCTACTGACTGAATGAAAGGAGCTGGCATCTCACTCTCTTTGAATCTTCTTTATCATGCTAGGATTAACAGGAAAAAGCAAAAAATTTCAGAATTGCACCTTGCAATGTGGAGATATTACTGTTTGTGCATTTACAATATTCATTGATTTTTGCCATTGAAAAACGTTTTTCATATACCAGAAATGTTTGAAGCTACTGACTGAATGAAAGGAGCTGGCATCTCACTCTCTTTGAATCTTCTTTATCATGCTAGGATTAACAGGAAAAAGCTAAAAATTTCAGAATTGCACCGTGCAATGTTGAGATATTACTGTTTGTGCATTTACAATATTCATTGATTTTTGCCATTGAAAAACATGTTTTTCATATACCAGAAATGTTTGAAGCTACTGACTGAATGAAAGGAGCTGGCATCTCACTCTCTTTGAATCTTCTTTATCATGCTAGGATTAGCAGGAAAAAGCAAAAAATTTCAGAATTGCACCTTGCAATGTGGAGATATTACTGTTTGTGCATTTACAATATTCATTGATTTTTGCCATTGAAAAACATGTTTTTCATATACCAGAAATGTTTGAAGCTACTGACTGAATGAAAGGAGCTGGCATCTCACTCTCTTTGAATCTTCTTTATCATGCTAGGATTAACAGGAAAAAGCAAAAAATTTCAGAATTGCACCTTGCAATGTGGAGATATTACTGTTTGTGCATTTACAATATTCATTGATTTTTGCCATTGAAAAACGTTTTTCATATACCAGAAATGTTTGAAGCTACTGACTGAATGAAAGGAGCTGGCATCTCACTCTCTTTGAATCTTCTTTATCATGCTAGGATTAACAGGAAAAAGCTAAAAATTTCAGAATTGCACCGTGCAATGTTGAGATATTACTGTTTGTGCATTTACAATATTCATTGATTTTTGCCATTGAAAAACATGTTTTTCATATACCAGAAATGTTTGAAGCTACTGACTGAATGAAAGGAGCTGGCATCTCACTCTCTTTGAATCTTCTTTATCATGCTAGGATTAGCAGGAAAAAGCAAAAAATTTCAGAATTGCACCTTGCAATGTGGAGATATTACTGTTTGTGCATTTACAATATTCATTGATTTTTGCCATTGAAAAACATGTTTTTCATATACCAGAAATGTTTGAAGCTACTGACTGAATGAAAGGAGCTGGCATCTCACTCTCTTTGAATCTTCTTTATCATGCTAGGATTAACAGGAAAAAGCAAAAAATTTCAGAATTGCACCTTGCAATGTGGAGATATTACTGTTTGTGCATTTACAATATTCATTGATTTTTGCCATTGAAAAACGTTTTTCATATACCAGAAATGTTTGAAGCTACTGACTGAATGAAAGGAGCTGGCATCTCACTCTCTTTGAATCTTCTTTATCATGCTAGGATTAACAGGAAAAAGCTAAAAATTTCAGAATTGCACCGTGCAATGTTGAGATATTACTGTTTGTGCATTTACAATATTCATTGATTTTTGCCATTGAAAAACATGTTTTTCATATACCAGAAATGTTTGAAGCTACTGACTGAATGAAAGGAGCTGGCATCTCACTCTCTTTGAATCTTCTTTATCATGCTAGGATTAGCAGGAAAAAGCAAAAAATTTCAGAATTGCACCTTGCAATGTGGAGTTATTACTGTTTGTGCATTTACAATATTCATTGATTTTTGCCATTGAAAAACATGTTTTTCATATACCAGAAATGTTTGAAGCTACTGACTGAATGAAAGGAGCTGGCATCTCACTCTCTTTGAATCTTCTTTATCATGCTAGGATTAACAGGAAAAAGCTAAAAATTTCATAATTGCACCGTGCAATGTGGAGATATTACTGTTTGTGCATTTACAATATTCATTGATTTTTGCCATTGAAAAACATGTTTTTCATATACCAGAAATGTTTGAAGCTACTGACTGAATGAAAGGAGCTGGCATCTCACTCTCTTTGAATCTTCTTTATCATGCTAGGATTAGCAGGAAAAAGCAAAAAATTTCAGAATTGCACCTTGCAATGTGGAGATATTATTGTTTGTGCATTTACAATATTCATTGATTTTTGCCATTGAAAAACATGTTTTTCATATACCAGAAATGTTTGAAGCTACTGACTGAATGAAAGGAGCTGGCATCTCACTCTCTTTGAATCTTCTTTATCATGCTAGGATTAACAGGAAAAAGCTAAAAATTTCAGAATTGCACCGTGCAATGTGGAGATATTACTGTTTGTGCATTTACAATATTCATTGATTTTTGCCATTGAAAAACATGTTTTTCATATACCAGAAATGTTTGAAGCTACTGACTGAATGAAAGGAGCTGGCATCTCACTCTCTTTGAATCTTCTTTATCATGCTAGGATTAGCAGGAAAAAGCAAAAAATTTCAGAATTGCACCTTGCAATGTGGAGATATTACTGTTTGTGCATTTACAATATTCATTGATTTTTGCCATTGAAAAACATGTTTTTCATATACCAGAAATGTTTGAAGCTACTGACTGAATGAAAGGAGCTGGCATCTCACTCTCTTTGAATCTTCTTTATCATGCTAGGATTAACAGGAAAAAGCAAAAAATTTCAGAATTGCACCTTGCAATGTGGAGATATTACTGTTTGTGCATTTACAATATTCATTGATTTTTGCCATTGAAAAACATGTTTTTCATATACCAGAAATGTTTGAGGCTACTGACTGAATGAAAGGAGCTGGCATCTCACTCTCTTTGAATCTTCTTTATCATGCTAGGATTAACAGGAAAAAGCTAAAAATTTCAGAATTGCACCGTGCAATGTGGAGATATTACTGTTTGTGCATTTACAATATTCATTGATTTTTGCCATTGAAAAACATGTTTTTCATATACCAGAAATGTTTGAAGCTACTGACTGAATGAAAGGAGCTGGCATCTCACTCTGAATCTTCTTTATCATGCTAGGATTAGCAGGAAAAAGCAAAAAATTTCAGAATTGCACCTTGCAATGTGGAGATATTACTGTTTGTGCATTTACAATATTCATTGATTTTTGCCATTGAAAAACATGTTTTTCATATACCAGAAATGTTTGAAGCTACTGACTGAATGAAAGGAGCTGGCATCTCACTCTCTTTGAATCTTCTTTATCATGCTAGGATTAACAGGAAAAAGCTAAAAATTTCAGAATTGCACCGTGCAATGTGGAGATATTACTGTTTGTGCATTTACAATATTCATTGATTTTTGCCATTGAAAAACATGTTTTTCATATACCAGAAATGTTTGAAGCTACTGACTGAATGAAAGGAGCTGGCATCTCACTCTCTTTGAATCTTCTTTATCATGCTAGGATTAGCAGGAAAAAGCAAAAAATTTCAGAATTGCACCTTGCAATGTGGAGATATTACTGTTTGTGCATTTACAATATTCATTGATTTTTGCCATTGAAAAACATGTTTTTCATATACCAGAAATGTTTGAAGCTACTGACTGAATGAAAGGAGCTGGCATCTCACTCTCTTTGAATCTTCTTTATCATGCTAGGATTAACAGGAAAAAGCAAAGAATTTCAGAATTGCACCTTGCAATGTGGAGATATTTATTACTGTTTGTGCATTTACAATATTCATTGATTTTTGCCATTGAAAAACGTTTTTCATATACCAGAAATGTTTGAAGCTACTGACTGAATGAAAGGAGCTGGCATCTCACTCTCTTTGAATCTTCTTTATCATGCTAGGATTAACAGGAAAAAGCTAAAAATTTCAGAATTGCACCGTGCAATGTGGAGATATTACTGTTTGTGCATTTACAATATTCATTGATTTTTGCCATTGAAAAACATGTTTTTCATATACCAGAAATGTTTGAAGCTACTGACTGAATGAAAGGAGCTGGCATCTCACTCTCTTTGAATCTTCTTTATCATGCTAGGATTAGCAGGAAAAAGCAAAAAATTTCAGAATTGCACCTTGCAATGTGGAGATATTACTGTTTGTGCATTTACAATATTCATTGATTTTTGCCATTGAAAAACATGTTTTTCATATACCAGAAATGTTTGAAGCTACTGACTGAATGAAAGGAGCTGGCATCTCACTCTCTTTGAATCTTCTTTATCATGCTAGGATTAGCAGGAAAAAGCAAAAAATTTCAGAATTGCACCTTGCAATGTGGAGATATTATTGTTTGTGCATTTACAATATTCATTGATTTTTGCCATTGAAAAACATGTTTTTCATATACCAGAAATGTTTGAAGCTACTGACTGAATGAAAGGAGCTGGCATCTCACTCTCTTTGAATCTTCTTTATCATGCTAGGATTAACAGGAAAAAGCTAAAAATTTCAGAATTGCACCGTGCAATGTGGAGATATTACTGTTTGTGCATTTACAATATTCATTGATTTTTGCCATTGAAAAACATGTTTTTCATATACCAGAAATGTTTGAAGCTACTGACTGAATGAAAGGAGCTGGCATCTCACTCTCTTTGAATCTTCTTTATCATGCTAGGATTAGCAGGAAAAAGCAAAAAATTTCAGAATTGCACCTTGCAATGTGGAGATATTACTGTTTGTGCATTTACAATATTCATTGATTTTTGCCATTGAAAAACGTTTTTCATATACCAGAAATGTTTGAAGCTACTGACTGAATGAAAGGAGCTGGCATCTCACTCTCTTTGAATCTTCTTTATCATGCTAGGATTAACAGGAAAAAGCAAAAAATTTCAGAATTGCACCTTGCAATGTGGAGATATTACTGTTTGTGCATTTACAATATTCATTGATTTTTGCCATTGAAAAACGTTTTTCATATACCAGAAATGTTTGAAGCTACTGACTGAATGAAAGGAGCTGGCATCTCACTCTCTTTGAATCTTCTTTATCATGCTAGGATTAACAGGAAAAAGCTAAAAATTTCAGAATTGCACCGTGCAATGTTGAGATATTACTGTTTGTGCATTTACAATATTCATTGATTTTTGCCATTGAAAAACATGTTTTTCATATACCAGAAATGTTTGAAGCTACTGACTGAATGAAAGGAGCTGGCATCTCACTCTCTTTGAATCTTCTTTATCATGCTAGGATTAGCAGGAAAAAGCAAAAAATTTCAGAATTGCACCTTGCAATGTGGAGATATTACTGTTTGTGCATTTACAATATTCATTGATTTTTGCCATTGAAAAACATGTTTTTCATATACCAGAAATGTTTGAAGCTACTGACTGAATGAAAGGAGCTGGCATCTCACTCTCTTTGAATCTTCTTTATCATGCTAGGATTAACAGGAAAAAGCAAAAAATTTCAGAATTGCACCTTGCAATGTGGAGATATTACTGTTTGTGCATTTACAATATTCATTGATTTTTGCCATTGAAAAACGTTTTTCATATACCAGAAATGTTTGAAGCTACTGACTGAATGAAAGGAGCTGGCATCTCACTCTCTTTGAATCTTCTTTATCATGCTAGGATTAACAGGAAAAAGCTAAAAATTTCAGAATTGCACCGTGCAATGTTGAGATATTACTGTTTGTGCATTTACAATATTCATTGATTTTTGCCATTGAAAAACATGTTTTTCATATACCAGAAATGTTTGAAGCTACTGACTGAATGAAAGGAGCTGGCATCTCACTCTCTTTGAATCTTCTTTATCATGCTAGGATTAGCAGGAAAAAGCAAAAAATTTCAGAATTGCACCTTGCAATGTGGAGATATTACTGTTTGTGCATTTACAATATTCATTGATTTTTGCCATTGAAAAACATGTTTTTCATATACCAGAAATGTTTGAAGCTACTGACTGAATGAAAGGAGCTGGCATCTCACTCTCTTTGAATCTTCTTTATCATGCTAGGATTAACAGGAAAAAGCAAAAAATTTCAGAATTGCACCTTGCAATGTGGAGATATTACTGTTTGTGCATTTACAATATTCATTGATTTTTGCCATTGAAAAACGTTTTTCATATACCAGAAATGTTTGAAGCTACTGACTGAATGAAAGGAGCTGGCATCTCACTCTCTTTGAATCTTCTTTATCATGCTAGGATTAACAGGAAAAAGCTAAAAATTTCAGAATTGCACCGTGCAATGTTGAGATATTACTGTTTGTGCATTTACAATATTCATTGATTTTTGCCATTGAAAAACATGTTTTTCATATACCAGAAATGTTTGAAGCTACTGACTGAATGAAAGGAGCTGGCATCTCACTCTCTTTGAATCTTCTTTATCATGCTAGGATTAGCAGGAAAAAGCAAAAAATTTCAGAATTGCACCTTGCAATGTGGAGTTATTACTGTTTGTGCATTTACAATATTCATTGATTTTTGCCATTGAAAAACATGTTTTTCATATACCAGAAATGTTTGAAGCTACTGACTGAATGAAAGGAGCTGGCATCTCACTCTCTTTGAATCTTCTTTATCATGCTAGGATTAACAGGAAAAAGCTAAAAATTTCATAATTGCACCGTGCAATGTGGAGATATTACTGTTTGTGCATTTACAATATTCATTGATTTTTGCCATTGAAAAACATGTTTTTCATATACCAGAAATGTTTGAAGCTACTGACTGAATGAAAGGAGCTGGCATCTCACTCTCTTTGAATCTTCTTTATCATGCTAGGATTAGCAGGAAAAAGCAAAAAATTTCAGAATTGCACCTTGCAATGTGGAGATATTATTGTTTGTGCATTTACAATATTCATTGATTTTTGCCATTGAAAAACATGTTTTTCATATACCAGAAATGTTTGAAGCTACTGACTGAATGAAAGGAGCTGGCATCTCACTCTCTTTGAATCTTCTTTATCATGCTAGGATTAACAGGAAAAAGCTAAAAATTTCAGAATTGCACCGTGCAATGTGGAGATATTACTGTTTGTGCATTTACAATATTCATTGATTTTTGCCATTGAAAAACATGTTTTTCATATACCAGAAATGTTTGAAGCTACTGACTGAATGAAAGGAGCTGGCATCTCACTCTCTTTGAATCTTCTTTATCATGCTAGGATTAGCAGGAAAAAGCAAAAAATTTCAGAATTGCACCTTGCAATGTGGAGATATTACTGTTTGTGCATTTACAATATTCATTGATTTTTGCCATTGAAAAACATGTTTTTCATATACCAGAAATGTTTGAAGCTACTGACTGAATGAAAGGAGCTGGCATCTCACTCTCTTTGAATCTTCTTTATCATGCTAGGATTAACAGGAAAAAGCAAAAAATTTCAGAATTGCACCTTGCAATGTGGAGATATTACTGTTTGTGCATTTACAATATTCATTGATTTTTGCCATTGAAAAACATGTTTTTCATATACCAGAAATGTTTGAGGCTACTGACTGAATGAAAGGAGCTGGCATCTCACTCTCTTTGAATCTTCTTTATCATGCTAGGATTAACAGGAAAAAGCTAAAAATTTCAGAATTGCACCGTGCAATGTGGAGATATTACTGTTTGTGCATTTACAATATTCATTGATTTTTGCCATTGAAAAACATGTTTTTCATATACCAGAAATGTTTGAAGCTACTGACTGAATGAAAGGAGCTGGCATCTCACTCTGAATCTTCTTTATCATGCTAGGATTAGCAGGAAAAAGCAAAAAATTTCAGAATTGCACCTTGCAATGTGGAGATATTACTGTTTGTGCATTTACAATATTCATTGATTTTTGCCATTGAAAAACATGTTTTTCATATACCAGAAATGTTTGAAGCTACTGACTGAATGAAAGGAGCTGGCATCTCACTCTCTTTGAATCTTCTTTATCATGCTAGGATTAACAGGAAAAAGCTAAAAATTTCAGAATTGCACCGTGCAATGTGGAGATATTACTGTTTGTGCATTTACAATATTCATTGATTTTTGCCATTGAAAAACATGTTTTTCATATACCAGAAATGTTTGAAGCTACTGACTGAATGAAAGGAGCTGGCATCTCACTCTCTTTGAATCTTCTTTATCATGCTAGGATTAGCAGGAAAAAGCAAAAAATTTCAGAATTGCACCTTGCAATGTGGAGATATTACTGTTTGTGCATTTACAATATTCATTGATTTTTGCCATTGAAAAACATGTTTTTCATATACCAGAAATGTTTGAAGCTACTGACTGAATGAAAGGAGCTGGCATCTCACTCTCTTTGAATCTTCTTTATCATGCTAGGATTAACAGGAAAAAGCAAAGAATTTCAGAATTGCACCTTGCAATGTGGAGATATTTATTACTGTTTGTGCATTTACAATATTCATTGATTTTTGCCATTGAAAAACATGTTTTTCATATACCAGAAATGTTTGAAGCTACTGACTGAATGAAAGGAGCTGGCATCTCACTCTCTTTGAATCTTCTTTATCATGCTAGGATTAACAGGAAAAAGCTAAAAATTTCAGAATTGCACCGTGCAATGTGGAGATATTACTGTTTGTGCATTTACAATATTCATTGATTTTTGCCATTGAAAAACATGTTTTTCATATACCAGAAATGTTTGAAGCTACTGACTGAATGAAAGGAGCTGGCATCTCACTCTCTTTGAATCTTCTTTATCATGCTAGGATTAGCAGGAAAAAGCAAAAAATTTCAGAATTGCACCTTGCAATGTGGAGATATTACTGTTTGTGCATTTACAATATTCATTGATTTTTGCCATTGAAAAACATGTTTTTCATATACCAGAAATGTTTGAAGCTACTGACTGAATGAAAGGAGCTGGCATCTCACTCTCTTTGAATCTTCTTTATCATGCTAGGATTAACAGGAAAAAGCTAAAAATTTCAGAATTGCACCGTGCAATGTGGAGATATTACTGTTTGTGCATTTACAATATTCATTGATTTTTGCCATTGAAAAACATGTTTTTCATATACCAGAAATGTTTGAAGCTACTGACTGAATGAAAGGAGCTGGCATCTCACTCTCTTTGAATCTTCTTTATCATGCTAGGATTAGCAGGAAAAAGCAAAAAATTTCAGAATTGCACCTTGCAATGTGGAGATATTACTGTTTGTGCATTTACAATATTCATTGATTTTTGCCATTGAAAAACATGTTTTTCATATACCAGAAATGTTTGAAGCTACTGACTGAATGAAAGGAGCTGGCATCTCACTCTCTTTGAATCTTCTTTATCATGCTAGGATTAACAGGAAAAAGCAAAAAATTTCAGAATTGCACCTTGCAATGTGGAGATATTACTGTTTGTGCATTTACAATATTCATTGATTTTTGCCATTGAAAAACGTTTTTCATATACCAGAAATGTTTGAAGCTACTGACTGAATGAAAGGAGCTGGCATCTCACTCTCTTTGAATCTTCTTTATCATGCTAGGATTAACAGGAAAAAGCTAAAAATTTCAGAATTGCACCGTGCAATGTTGAGATATTACTGTTTGTGCATTTACAATATTCATTGATTTTTGCCATTGAAAAACATGTTTTTCATATACCAGAAATGTTTGAAGCTACTGACTGAATGAAAGGAGCTGGCATCTCACTCTCTTTGAATCTTCTTTATCATGCTAGGATTAGCAGGAAAAAGCAAAAAATTTCAGAATTGCACCTTGCAATGTGGAGTTATTACTGTTTGTGCATTTACAATATTCATTGATTTTTGCCATTGAAAAACATGTTTTTCATATACCAGAAATGTTTGAAGCTACTGACTGAATGAAAGGAGCTGGCATCTCACTCTCTTTGAATCTTCTTTATCATGCTAGGATTAACAGGAAAAAGCTAAAAATTTCATAATTGCACCGTGCAATGTGGAGATATTACTGTTTGTGCATTTACAATATTCATTGATTTTTGCCATTGAAAAACATGTTTTTCATATACCAGAAATGTTTGAAGCTACTGACTGAATGAAAGGAGCTGGCATCTCACTCTCTTTGAATCTTCTTTATCATGCTAGGATTAGCAGGAAAAAGCAAAAAATTTCAGAATTGCACCTTGCAATGTGGAGATATTATTGTTTGTGCATTTACAATATTCATTGATTTTTGCCATTGAAAAACATGTTTTTCATATACCAGAAATGTTTGAAGCTACTGACTGAATGAAAGGAGCTGGCATCTCACTCTCTTTGAATCTTCTTTATCATGCTAGGATTAACAGGAAAAAGCTAAAAATTTCAGAATTGCACCGTGCAATGTGGAGATATTACTGTTTGTGCATTTACAATATTCATTGATTTTTGCCATTGAAAAACATGTTTTTCATATACCAGAAATGTTTGAAGCTACTGACTGAATGAAAGGAGCTGGCATCTCACTCTCTTTGAATCTTCTTTATCATGCTAGGATTAACAGGAAAAAGCTAAAAATTTCAGAATTGCACCGTGCAATGTTGAGATATTACTGTTTGTGCATTTACAATATTCATTGATTTTTGCCATTGAAAAACATGTTTTTCATATACCAGAAATGTTTGAAGCTACTGACTGAATGAAAGGAGCTGGCATCTCACTCTCTTTGAATCTTCTTTATCATGCTAGGATTAGCAGGAAAAAGCAAAAAATTTCAGAATTGCACCTTGCAATGTGGAGTTATTACTGTTTGTGCATTTACAATATTCATTGATTTTTGCCATTGAAAAACATGTTTTTCATATACCAGAAATGTTTGAAGCTACTGACTGAATGAAAGGAGCTGGCATCTCACTCTCTTTGAATCTTCTTTATCATGCTAGGATTAACAGGAAAAAGCTAAAAATTTCATAATTGCACCGTGCAATGTGGAGATATTACTGTTTGTGCATTTACAATATTCATTGATTTTTGCCATTGAAAAACATGTTTTTCATATACCAGAAATGTTTGAAGCTACTGACTGAATGAAAGGAGCTGGCATCTCACTCTCTTTGAATCTTCTTTATCATGCTAGGATTAGCAGGAAAAAGCAAAAAATTTCAGAATTGCACCTTGCAATGTGGAGATATTATTGTTTGTGCATTTACAATATTCATTGATTTTTGCCATTGAAAAACATGTTTTTCATATACCAGAAATGTTTGAAGCTACTGACTGAATGAAAGGAGCTGGCATCTCACTCTCTTTGAATCTTCTTTATCATGCTAGGATTAACAGGAAAAAGCTAAAAATTTCAGAATTGCACCGTGCAATGTGGAGATATTACTGTTTGTGCATTTACAATATTCATTGATTTTTGCCATTGAAAAACATGTTTTTCATATACCAGAAATGTTTGAAGCTACTGACTGAATGAAAGGAGCTGGCATCTCACTCTCTTTGAATCTTCTTTATCATGCTAGGATTAGCAGGAAAAAGCAAAAAATTTCAGAATTGCACCTTGCAATGTGGAGATATTACTGTTTGTGCATTTACAATATTCATTGATTTTTGCCATTGAAAAACATGTTTTTCATATACCAGAAATGTTTGAAGCTACTGACTGAATGAAAGGAGCTGGCATCTCACTCTCTTTGAATCTTCTTTATCATGCTAGGATTAACAGGAAAAAGCAAAAAATTTCAGAATTGCACCTTGCAATGTGGAGATATTACTGTTTGTGCATTTACAATATTCATTGATTTTTGCCATTGAAAAACATGTTTTTCATATACCAGAAATGTTTGAGGCTACTGACTGAATGAAAGGAGCTGGCATCTCACTCTCTTTGAATCTTCTTTATCATGCTAGGATTAACAGGAAAAAGCTAAAAATTTCAGAATTGCACCGTGCAATGTTGAGATATTACTGTTTGTGCATTTACAATATTCATTGATTTTTGCCATTGAAAAACATGTTTTTCATATACCAGAAATGTTTGAAGCTACTGACTGAATGAAAGGAGCTGGCATCTCACTCTCTTTGAATCTTCTTTATCATGCTAGGATTAGCAGGAAAAAGCAAAAAATTTCAGAATTGCACCTTGCAATGTGGAGATATTACTGTTTGTGCATTTACAATATTCATTGATTTTTGCCATTGAAAAACATGTTTTTCATATACCAGAAATGTTTGAAGCTACTGACTGAATGAAAGGAGCTGGCATCTCACTCTCTTTGAATCTTCTTTATCATGCTAGGATTAACAGGAAAAAGCTAAAAATTTCAGAATTGCACCGTGCAATGTGGAGATATTACTGTTTGTGCATTTACAATATTCATTGATTTTTGCCATTGAAAAACATGTTTTTCATATACCAGAAATGTTTGAAGCTACTGACTGAATGAAAGGAGCTGGCATCTCACTCTCTTTGAATCTTCTTTATCATGCTAGGATTAACAGGAAAAAGCTAAAAATTTCAGAATTGCACCGTGCAATGTGGAGATATTACTGTTTGTGCATTTACAATATTCATTGATTTTTGCCATTGAAAAACATGTTTTTCATATACCAGAAATGTTTGAAGCTACTGACTGAATGAAAGGAGCTGGCATCTCACTCTCTTTGAATCTTCTTTATCATGCTAGGATTAACAGGAAAAAGCTAAAAATTTCAGAATTGCACCGTGCAATGTGGAGATATTACTGTTTGTGCATTTACAATATTCATTGATTTTTGCCATTGAAAAACATGTTTTTCATATACCAGAAATGTTTGAAGCTACTGACTGAATGAAAGGAGCTGGCATCTCACTCTCTTTGAATCTTCTTTATCATGCTAGGATTAGCAGGAAAAAGCAAAAAATTTCAGAATTGCACCTTGCAATGTGGAGATATTACTGTTTGTGCATTTACAATATTCATTGATTTTTGCCATTGAAAAACATGTTTTTCATATACCAGAAATGTTTGAAGCTACTGACTGAATGAAAGGAGCTGGCATCTCACTCTCTTTGAATCTTCTTTATCATGCTAGGATTAACAGGAAAAAGCAAAGAATTTCAGAATTGCACCTTGCAATGTGGAGATATTACTGTTTGTGCATTTACAATATTCATTGATTTTTGCCATTGAAAAACATGTTTTTCATATACCAGAAATGTTTGAAGCTACTGACTGAATGAAAGGAGCTGGCATCTCACTCTCTTTGAATCTTCTTTATCATGCTAGGATTAGCAGGAAAAAGCAAAAAATTTCAGAATTGCACCTTGCAATGTGGAGATATTACTGTTTGTGCATTTACAATATTCATTGATTTTTGCCATTGAAAAACGTTTTTCATATACCAGAAATGTTTGAAGCTACTGACTGAATGAAAGGAGCTGGCATCTCTCTTTGAATCTTCTTTATCATGCTAGGATTAACAGGAAAAAGCAAAAAATTTCAGAATTGCACCTTGCAATGTGGAGATATTACTGTTTGTGCATTTACAATATTCATTGATTTTTGCCATTGAAAAACATGTTTTTCATATACCAGAAATGTTTGAAGCTACTGACTGAATGAAAGGAGCTGGCATCTCACTCTCTTTGAATCTTCTTTATCATGCTAGGATTAACAGGAAAAAGCTAAAAATTTCATAATTGCACCTTGCAATGTGGAGATATTACTGTTTGTGCATTTACAATATTCATTGATTTTTGCCATTGAAAAACATGTTTTTCATATACCAGAAATGTTTGAAGCTACTGACTGAATGAAAGGAGCTGGCATCTCACTCTCTTTGAATCTTCTTTATCATGCTAGGATTAACAGGAAAAAGCAAAAAATTTCAGAATTGCACCTTGCAATGTGGAGATATTACTGTTTGTGCATTTACAATATTCATTGATTTTTGCCATTGAAAAACATGTTTTTCATATACCAGAAATGTTTGAGGCTACTGACTGAATGAAAGGAGCTGGCATCTCACTCTCTTTGAATCTTCTTTATCATGCTAGGATTAACAGGAAAAAGCTAAAAATTTCAGAATTGCACCGTGCAATGTTGAGATATTACTGTTTGTGCATTTACAATATTCATTGATTTTTGCCATTGAAAAACATGTTTTTCATATACCAGAAATGTTTGAAGCTACTGACTGAATGAAAGGAGCTGGCATCTCACTCTCTTTGAATCTTCTTTATCATGCTAGGATTAGCAGGAAAAAGCAAAAAATTTCAGAATTGCACCTTGCAATGTGGAGATATTACTGTTTGTGCATTTACAATATTCATTGATTTTTGCCATTGAAAAACATGTTTTTCATATACCAGAAATGTTTGAAGCTACTGACTGAATGAAAGGAGCTGGCATCTCACTCTCTTTGAATCTTCTTTATCATGCTAGGATTAACAGGAAAAAGCTAAAAATTTCAGAATTGCACCGTGCAATGTGGAGATATTACTGTTTGTGCATTTACAATATTCATTGATTTTTGCCATTGAAAAACATGTTTTTCATATACCAGAAATGTTTGAAGCTACTGACTGAATGAAAGGAGCTGGCATCTCACTCTCTTTGAATCTTCTTTATCATGCTAGGATTAACAGGAAAAAGCTAAAAATTTCAGAATTGCACCGTGCAATGTGGAGATATTACTGTTTGTGCATTTACAATATTCATTGATTTTTGCCATTGAAAAACATGTTTTTCATATACCAGAAATGTTTGAAGCTACTGACTGAATGAAAGGAGCTGGCATCTCACTCTCTTTGAATCTTCTTTATCATGCTAGGATTAGCAGGAAAAAGCAAAAAATTTCAGAATTGCACCTTGCAATGTGGAGATATTACTGTTTGTGCATTTACAATATTCATTGATTTTTGCCATTGAAAAACATGTTTTTCATATACCAGAAATGTTTGAAGCTACTGACTGAATGAAAGGAGCTGGCATCTCACTCTCTTTGAATCTTCTTTATCATGCTAGGATTAACAGGAAAAAGCAAAGAATTTCAGAATTGCACCTTGCAATGTGGAGATATTACTGTTTGTGCATTTACAATATTCATTGATTTTTGCCATTGAAAAACATGTTTTTCATATACCAGAAATGTTTGAAGCTACTGACTGAATGAAAGGAGCTGGCATCTCACTCTCTTTGAATCTTCTTTATCATGCTAGGATTAACAGGAAAAAGCTAAAAATTTCAGAATTGCACCGTGCAATGTGGAGATATTACTGTTTGTGCATTTACAATATTCATTGATTTTTGCCATTGAAAAACATGTTTTTCATATACCAGAAATGTTTGAAGCTACTGACTGAATGAAAGGAGCTGGCATCTCACTCTCTTTGAATCTTCTTTATCATGCTAGGATTAGCAGGAAAAAGCAAAAAATTTCAGAATTGCACCTTGCAATGTGGAGATATTACTGTTTGTGCATTTACAATATTCATTGATTTTTGCCATTGAAAAACGTTTTTCATATACCAGAAATGTTTGAAGCTACTGACTGAATGAAAGGAGCTGGCATCTCTCTTTGAGTCTTCTTTATCATGCTAGGATTAACAGGAAAAAGCTAAAAATTTCAGAATTGCACCGTGCAATGTGGAGATATTACTGTTTGTGCATTTACAATATTCATTGATTTTTGCCATTGAAAAACATGTTTTTCATATACCAGAAATGTTTGAAGCTACTGACTGAATGAAAGGAGCTGGCATCTCACTCTCTTTGAATCTTCTTTATCATGCTAGGATTAGCAGGAAAAAGCAAAAAATTTCAGAATTGCACCTTGCAATGTGGAGATATTACTGTTTGTGCATTTACAATATTCATTGATTTTTGCCATTGAAAAACATGTTTTTCATATACCAGAAATGTTTGAAGCTACTGACTGAATGAAAGGAGCTGGCATCTCACTCTCTTTGAATCTTCTTTATCATGCTAGGATTAACAGGAAAAAGCAAAAAATTTCAGAATTGCACCTTGCAATGTGGAGATATTACTGTTTGTGCATTTACAATATTCATTGATTTTTGCCATTGAAAAACGTTTTTCATATACCAGAAATGTTTGAAGCTACTGACTGAATGAAAGGAGCTGGCATCTCACTCTCTTTGAATCTTTATCATGCTAGGATTAACAGGAAAAAGCTAAAAATTTCAGAATTGCACCGTGCAATGTTGAGATATTACTGTTTGTGCATTTACAATATTCATTGATTTTTGCCATTGAAAAACATGTTTTTCATATACCAGAAATGTTTGAAGCTACTGACTGAATGAAAGGAGCTGGCATCTCACTCTCTTTGAATCTTCTTTATCATGCTAGGATTAGCAGGAAAAAGCAAAAAATTTCAGAATTGCACCTTGCAATGTGGAGTTATTACTGTTTGTGCATTTACAATATTCATTGATTTTTGCCATTGAAAAACATGTTTTTCATATACCAGAAATGTTTGAAGCTACTGACTGAATGAAAGGAGCTGGCATCTCACTCTCTTTGAATCTTCTTTATCATGCTAGGATTAACAGGAAAAAGCTAAAAATTTCAGAATTGCACCGTGCAATGTGGAGATATTACTGTTTGTGCATTTACAATATTCATTGATTTTTGCCATTGAAAAACATGTTTTTCATATACCAGAAATGTTTGAAGCTACTGACTGAATGAAAGGAGCTGGCATCTCACTCTCTTTGAATCTTCTTTATCATGCTAGGATTAGCAGGAAAAAGCAAAAAATTTCAGAATTGCACCTTGCAATGTGGAGATATTACTGTTTGTGCATTTACAATATTCATTGATTTTTGCCATTGAAAAACATGTTTTTCATATACCAGAAATGTTTGAAGCTACTGACTGAATGAAAGGAGCTGGCATCTCACTCTCTTTGAATCTTCTTTATCATGCTAGGATTAACAGGAAAAAGCAAAAAATTTCAGAATTGCACCTTGCAATGTGGAGATATTACTGTTTGTGCATTTACAATATTCATTGATTTTTGCCATTGAAAAACATGTTTTTCATATACCAGAAATGTTTGAGGCTACTGACTGAATGAAAGGAGCTGGCATCTCACTCTCTTTGAATCTTCTTTATCATGCTAGGATTAACAGGAAAAAGCTAAAAATTTCAGAATTGCACCGTGCAATGTGGAGATATTACTGTTTGTGCATTTACAATATTCATTGATTTTTGCCATTGAAAAACATGTTTTTCATATACCAGAAATGTTTGAAGCTACTGACTGAATGAAAGGAGCTGGCATCTCACTCTCTTTGAATCTTCTTTATCATGCTAGGATTAACAGGAAAAAGCTAAAAATTTCAGAATTGCACCGTGCAATGTGGAGATATTACTGTTTGTGCATTTACAATATTCATTGATTTTTGCCATTGAAAAACATGTTTTTCATATACCAGAAATGTTTGAAGCTACTGACTGAATGAAAGGAGCTGGCATCTCACTCTCTTTGAATCTTCTTTATCATGCTAGGATTAGCAGGAAAAAGCAAAAAATTTCAGAATTGCACCTTGCAATGTGGAGATATTACTGTTTGTGCATTTACAATATTCATTGATTTTTGCCATTGAAAAACATGTTTTTCATATACCAGAAATGTTTGAAGCTACTGACTGAATGAAAGGAGCTGGCATCTCACTCTCTTTGAATCTTCTTTATCATGCTAGGATTAACAGGAAAAAGCTAAAAATTTCAGAATTGCACCGTGCAATGTGGAGATATTACTGTTTGTGCATTTACAATATTCATTGATTTTTGCCATTGAAAAACATGTTTTTCATATACCAGAAATGTTTGAAGCTACTGACTGAATGAAAGGAGCTGGCATCTCACTCTCTTTGAATCTTCTTTATCATGCTAGGATTAGCAGGAAAAAGCAAAAAATTTCAGAATTGCACCTTGCAATGTGGAGATATTACTGTTTGTGCATTTACAATATTCATTGATTTTTGCCATTGAAAAACATGTTTTTCATATACCAGAAATGTTTGAAGCTACTGACTGAATGAAAGGAGCTGGCATCTCACTCTCTTTGAATCTTCTTTATCATGCTAGGATTAACAGGAAAAAGCTAAAAATTTCAGAATTGCACCTTGCAATGTGGAGATATTACTGTTTGTGCATTTACAATATTCATTGATTTTTGCCATTGAAAAACATGTTTTTCATATACCAGAAATGTTTGAGGCTACTGACTGAATGAAAGGAGCTGGCATCTCACTCTCTTTGAATCTTCTTTATCATGCTAGGATTAACAGGAAAAAGCTAAAAATTTCAGAATTGCACCGTGCAATGTGGAGATATTACTGTTTGTGCATTTACAATATTCATTGATTTTTGCCATTGAAAAACATGTTTTTCATATACCAGAAATGTTTGAAGCTACTGACTGAATGAAAGGAGCTGGCATCTCACTCTCTTTCAATCTTCTTTATCATGCTAGGATTAACAGGAAAAAGCTAAAAATTTCAGAATTGCACCGTGCAATGTGGAGATATTAGTTTGTGCATTTACAATATTCATTGATTTTTGCCATTGAAAAACATGTTTTTCATATACCAGAAATGTTTGAAGCTACTGACTGAATGAAAGGAGCTGGCATCTCACTCTCTTTGAATCTTCTTTATCATGCTAGGATTAGCAGGAAAAAGCAAAAAATTTCAGAATTGCACCTTGCAATGTGGAGATATTACTGTTTGTGCATTTACAATATTCATTGATTTTTGCCATTGAAAAACATGTTTTTCATATACCAGAAATGTTTGAAGCTACTGACTGAATGAAAGGAGCTGGCATCTCACTCTCTTTGAATCTTCTTTATCATGCTAGGATTAACAGGAAAAAGCAAAAAATTTCAGAATTGCACCTTGCAATGTGGAGATATTACTGTTTGTGCATTTACAATATTCATTGATTTTTGCCATTGAAAAACGTTTTTCATATACCAGAAATGTTTGAAGCTACTGACTGAATGAAAGGAGCTGGCATCTCACTCTCTTTGAATCTTCTTTATCATGCTAGGATTAACAGGAAAAAGCTAAAAATTTCAGAATTGCACCGTGCAATGTTGAGATATTACTGTTTGTGCATTTACAATATTCATTGATTTTTGCCATTGAAAAACATGTTTTTCATATACCAGAAATGTTTGAAGCTACTGACTGAATGAAAGGAGCTGGCATCTCACTCTCTTTGAATCTTCTTTATCATGCTAGGATTAGCAGGAAAAAGCAAAAAATTTCAGAATTGCACCTTGCAATGTGGAGATATTATTGTTTGTGCATTTACAATATTCATTGATTTTTGCCATTGAAAAACATGTTTTTCATATACCAGAAATGTTTGAAGCTACTGACTGAATGAAAGGAGCTGGCATCTCACTCTCTTTGAATCTTCTTTATCATGCTAGGATTAACAGGAAAAAGCTAAAAATTTCAGAATTGCACCGTGCAATGTGGAGATATTACTGTTTGTGCATTTACAATATTCATTGATTTTTGCCATTGAAAAACATGTTTTTCATATACCAGAAATGTTTGAAGCTACTGACTGAATGAAAGGAGCTGGCATCTCACTCTCTTTGAATCTTCTTTATCATGCTAGGATTAGCAGGAAAAAGCAAAAAATTTCAGAATTGCACCTTGCAATGTGGAGATATTACTGTTTGTGCATTTACAATATTCATTGATTTTTGCCATTGAAAAACATGTTTTTCATATACCAGAAATGTTTGAAGCTACTGACTGAATGAAAGGAGCTGGCATCTCACTCTCTTTGAATCTTCTTTATCATGCTAGGATTAACAGGAAAAAGCAAAAAATTTCAGAATTGCACCTTGCAATGTGGAGATATTACTGTTTGTGCATTTACAATATTCATTGATTTTTGCCATTGAAAAACATGTTTTTCATATACCAGAAATGTTTGAGGCTACTGACTGAATGAAAGGAGCTGGCATCTCACTCTCTTTGAATCTTCTTTATCATGCTAGGATTAACAGGAAAAAGCTAAAAATTTCAGAATTGCACCGTGCAATGTGGAGATATTACTGTTTGTGCATTTACAATATTCATTGATTTTTGCCATTGAAAAACGTTTTTCATATACCAGAAATGTTTGAAGCTACTGACTGAATGAAAGGAGCTGGCATCTCACTCTCTTTGAATCTTCTTTATCATGCTAGGATTAACAGGAAAAAGCTAAAAATTTCAGAATTGCACCGTGCAATGTGGAGATATTACTGTTTGTGCATTTACAATATTCATTGATTTTTGCCATTGAAAAACATGTTTTTCATATACCAGAAATGTTTGAAGCTACTGACTGAATGAAAGGAGCTGGCATCTCACTCTCTTTGAATCTTCTTTATCATGCTAGGATTAGCAGGAAAAAGCAAAAAATTTCAGAATTGCACCTTGCAATGTGGAGATATTACTGTTTGTGCATTTACAATATTCATTGATTTTTGCCATTGAAAAACATGTTTTTCATATACCAGAAATGTTTGAAGCTACTGACTGAATGAAAGGAGCTGGCATCTCACTCTCTTTGAATCTTCTTTATCATGCTAGGATTAACAGGAAAAAGCAAAAAATTTCAGAATTGCACCTTGCAATGTGGAGATATTACTGTTTGTGCATTTACAATATTCATTGATTTTTGCCATTGAAAAACGTTTTTCATATACCAGAAATGTTTGAAGCTACTGACTGAATGAAAGGAGCTGGCATCTCACTCTCTTTGAATCTTCTTTATCATGCTAGGATTAACAGGAAAAAGCTAAAAATTTCAGAATTGCACCGTGCAATGTTGAGATATTACTGTTTGTGCATTTACAATATTCATTGATTTTTGCCATTGAAAAACATGTTTTTCATATACCAGAAATGTTTGAAGCTACTGACTGAATGAAAGGAGCTGGCATCTCACTCTCTTTGAATCTTCTTTATCATGCTAGGATTAGCAGGAAAAAGCAAAAAATTTCAGAATTGCACCTTGCAATGTGGAGATATTACTGTTTGTGCATTTACAATATTCATTGATTTTTGCCATTGAAAAACATGTTTTTCATATACCAGAAATGTTTGAAGCTACTGACTGAATGAAAGGAGCTGGCATCTCACTCTCTTTGAATCTTCTTTATCATGCTAGGATTAGCAGGAAAAAGCAAAAAATTTCAGAATTGCACCGTGCAATGTGGAGATATTACTGTTTGTGCATTTACAATATTCATTGATTTTTGCCATTGAAAAACATGTTTTTCATATACCAGAAATGTTTGAAGCTACTGACTGAATGAAAGGAGCTGGCATCTCACTCTCTTTGAATCTTCTTTATCATGCTAGGATTAGCAGGAAAAAGCAAAAAATTTCAGAATTGCACCTTGCAATGTGGAGATATTACTGTTTGTGCATTTACAATATTCATTGATTTTTGCCATTGAAAAACATGTTTTTCATATACCAGAAATGTTTGAAGCTACTGACTGAATGAAAGGAGCTGGCATCTCACTCTCTTTGAATCTTCTTTATCATGCTAGGATTAACAGGAAAAAGCTAAAAATTTCAGAATTGCACCTTGCAATGTGGAGATATTACTGTTTGTGCATTTACAATATTCATTGATTTTTGCCATTGAAAAACATGTTTTTCATATAGCAGAAATGTTTGAGGCTACTGACTGAATGAAAGGAGCTGGCATCTCACTCTCTTTGAATCTTCTTTATCATGCTAGGATTAACAGGAAAAAGCTAAAAATTTCAGAATTGCACCGTGCAATGTGGAGATATTACTGTTTGTGCATTTACAATATTCATTGATTTTTGCCATTGAAAAACATGTTTTTCATATACCAGAAATGTTTGAAGCTACTGACTGAATGAAAGGAGCTGGCATCTCACTCTCTTTGAATCTTCTTTATCATGCTAGGATTAACAGGAAAAAGCTAAAAATTTCAGAATTGCACCGTGCAATGTGGAGATATTACTGTTTGTGCATTTACAATATTCATTGATTTTTGCCATTGAAAAACATGTTTTTCATATACCAGAAATGTTTGAAGCTACTGACTGAATGAAAGGAGCTGGCATCTCACTCTCTTTGAATCTTCTTTATCATGCTAGGATTAGCAGGAAAAAGCAAAAAATTTCAGAATTGCACCTTGCAATGTGGAGATATTACTGTTTGTGCATTTACAATATTCATTGATTTTTGCCATTGAAAAACATGTTTTTCATATACCAGAAATGTTTGAAGCTACTGACTGAATGAAAGGAGCTGGCATCTCACTCTCTTTGAATCTTCTTTATCATGCTAGGATTAACAGGAAAAAGCAAAAAATTTCAGAATTGCACCTTGCAATGTGGAGATATTACTGTTTGTGCATTTACAATATTCATTGATTTTTGCCATTGAAAAACGTTTTTCATATACCAGAAATGTTTGAAGCTACTGACTGAATGAAAGGAGCTGGCATCTCACTCTCTTTGAATCTTCTTTATCATGCTAGGATTAACAGGAAAAAGCTAAAAATTTCAGAATTGCACCGTGCAATGTTGAGATATTACTGTTTGTGCATTTACAATATTCATTGATTTTTGCCATTGAAAAACATGTTTTTCATATACCAGAAATGTTTGAAGCTACTGACTGAATGAAAGGAGCTGGCATCTCACTCTCTTTGAATCTTCTTTATCATGCTAGGATTAGCAGGAAAAAGCAAAAAATTTCAGAATTGCACCTTGCAATGTGGAGATATTACTGTTTGTGCATTTACAATATTCATTGATTTTTGCCATTGAAAAACATGTTTTTCATATACCAGAAATGTTTGAAGCTACTGACTGAATGAAAGGAGCTGGCATCTCACTCTCTTTGAATCTTCTTTATCATGCTAGGATTAACAGGAAAAAGCTAAAAATTTCAGAATTGCACCGTGCAATGTGGAGATATTACTGTTTGTGCATTTACAATATTCATTGATTTTTGCCATTGAAAAACATGTTTTTCATATACCAGAAATGTTTGAAGCTACTGACTGAATGAAAGGAGCTGGCATCTCACTCTCTTTGAATCTTTATCATGCTAGGATTAACAGGAAAAAGCTAAAAATTTCATAATTGCACCGTGCAATGTGGAGATATTACTGTTTGTGCATTTACAATATTCATTGATTTTTGCCATTGAAAAACATGTTTTTCATATACCAGAAATGTTTGAAGCTACTGACTGAATGAAAGGAGCTGGCATCTCACTCTCTTTGAATCTTCTTTATCATGCTAGGATTAGCAGGAAAAAGCAAAAAATTTCAGAATTGCACCTTGCAATGTGGAGATATTATTGTTTTTGCATTTACAATATTCATTGATTTTTGCCATTGAAAAACATGTTTTTCATATACCAGAAATGTTTGAAGCTACTGACTGAATGAAAGGAGCTGGCATCTCACTCTCTTTGAATCTTCTTTATCATGCTAGGATTAACAGGAAAAAGCTAAAAATTTCAGAATTGCACCGTGCAATGTGGAGATATTACTGTTTGTGCATTTACAATATTCATTGATTTTTGCCATTGAAAAACATGTTTTTCATATACCAGAAATGTTTGAAGCTACTGACTGAATGAAAGGAGCTGGCATCTCACTCTCTTTGAATCTTCTTTATCATGCTAGGATTAGCAGGAAAAAGCAAAAAATTTCAGAATTGCACCTTGCAATGTGGAGATATTACTGTTTGTGCATTTACAATATTCATTGATTTTTGCCATTGAAAAACATGTTTTTCATATACCAGAAATGTTTGAAGCTACTGACTGAATGAAAGGAGCTGGCATCTCACTCTCTTTGAATCTTCTTTATCATGCTAGGATTAACAGGAAAAAGCAAAAAATTTCAGAATTGCACCTTGCAATGTGGAGATATTACTGTTTGTGCATTTACAATATTCATTGATTTTTGCCATTGAAAAACATGTTTTTCATATACCAGAAATGTTTGAGGCTACTGACTGAATGAAAGGAGCTGGCATCTCACTCTCTTTGAATCTTCTTTATCATGCTAGGATTAACAGGAAAAAGCTAAAAATTTCAGAATTGCACCGTGCAATGTGGAGATATTACTGTTTGTGCATTTACAATATTCATTGATTTTTGCCATTGAAAAACATGTTTTTCATATACCAGAAATGTTTGAAGCTACTGACTGAATGAAAGGAGCTGGCATCTCACTCTGAATCTTCTTTATCATGCTAGGATTAGCAGGAAAAAGCAAAAAATTTCAGAATTGCACCTTGCAATGTGGAGATATTACTGTTTGTGCATTTACAATATTCATTGATTTTTGCCATTGAAAAACATGTTTTTCATATACCAGAAATGTTTGAAGCTACTGACTGAATGAAAGGAGCTGGCATCTCACTCTCTTTGAATCTTCTTTATCATGCTAGGATTAACAGGAAAAAGCTAAAAATTTCAGAATTGCACCGTGCAATGTGGAGATATTACTGTTTGTGCATTTACAATATTCATTGATTTTTGCCATTGAAAAACATGTTTTTCATATACCAGAAATGTTTGAAGCTACTGACTGAATGAAAGGAGCTGGCATCTCACTCTCTTTGAATCTTCTTTATCATGCTAGGATTAGCAGGAAAAAGCAAAAAATTTCAGAATTGCACCTTGCAATGTGGAGATATTACTGTTTGTGCATTTACAATATTCATTGATTTTTGCCATTGAAAAACATGTTTTTCATATACCAGAAATGTTTGAAGCTACTGACTGAATGAAAGGAGCTGGCATCTCACTCTCTTTGAATCTTCTTTATCATGCTAGGATTAACAGGAAAAAGCAAAGAATTTCAGAATTGCACCTTGCAATGTGGAGATATTTATTACTGTTTGTGCATTTACAATATTCATTGATTTTTGCCATTGAAAAACATGTTTTTCATATACCAGAAATGTTTGAAGCTACTGACTGAATGAAAGGAGCTGGCATCTCACTCTCTTTGAATCTTCTTTATCATGCTAGGATTAACAGGAAAAAGCTAAAAATTTCAGAATTGCACCGTGCAATGTGGAGATATTACTGTTTGTGCATTTACAATATTCATTGATTTTTGCCATTGAAAAACATGTTTTTCATATACCAGAAATGTTTGAAGCTACTGACTGAATGAAAGGAGCTGGCATCTCACTCTCTTTGAATCTTCTTTATCATGCTAGGATTAGCAGGAAAAAGCAAAAAATTTCAGAATTGCACCTTGCAATGTGGAGATATTACTGTTTGTGCATTTACAATATTCATTGATTTTTGCCATTGAAAAACATGTTTTTCATATACCAGAAATGTTTGAAGCTACTGACTGAATGAAAGGAGCTGGCATCTCACTCTCTTTGAATCTTCTTTATCATGCTAGGATTAACAGGAAAAAGCTAAAAATTTCAGAATTGCACCGTGCAATGTGGAGATATTACTGTTTGTGCATTTACAATATTCATTGATTTTTGCCATTGAAAAACATGTTTTTCATATACCAGAAATGTTTGAAGCTACTGACTGAATGAAAGGAGCTGGCATCTCACTCTCTTTGAATCTTCTTTATCATGCTAGGATTAGCAGGAAAAAGCAAAAAATTTCAGAATTGCACCTTGCAATGTGGAGATATTACTGTTTGTGCATTTACAATATTCATTGATTTTTGCCATTGAAAAACATGTTTTTCATATACCAGAAATGTTTGAAGCTACTGACTGAATGAAAGGAGCTGGCATCTCACTCTCTTTGAATCTTCTTTATCATGCTAGGATTAACAGGAAAAAGCTAAAAATTTCAGAATTGCACCGTGCAATGTGGAGATATTACTGTTTGTGCATTTACAATATTCATTGATTTTTGCCATTGAAAAACATGTTTTTCATATACCAGAAATGTTTGAAGCTACTGACTGAATGAAAGGAGCTGGCATCTCACTCTCTTTGAATCTTCTTTATCATGCTAGGATTAGCAGGAAAAAGCAAAAAATTTCAGAATTGCACCTTGCAATGTGGAGATATTACTGTTTGTGCATTTACAATATTCATTGATTTTTGCCATTGAAAAACATGTTTTTCATATACCAGAAATGTTTGAAGCTACTGACTGAATGAAAGGAGCTGGCATCTCACTCTCTTTGAATCTTCTTTATCATGCTAGGATTAACAGGAAAAAGCAAAGAATTTCAGAATTGCACCTTGCAATGTGGAGATATTTATTACTGTTTGTGCATTTACAATATTCATTGATTTTTGCCATTGAAAAACATGTTTTTCATATACCAGAAATGTTTGAAGCTACTGACTGAATGAAAGGAGCTGGCATCTCACTCTCTTTGAATCTTCTTTATCATGCTAGGATTAACAGGAAAAAGCTAAAAATTTCAGAATTGCACCGTGCAATGTGGAGATATTACTGTTTGTGCATTTACAATATTCATTGATTTTTGCCATTGAAAAACATGTTTTTCATATACCAGAAATGTTTGAAGCTACTGACTGAATGAAAGGAGCTGGCATCTCACTCTCTTTGAATCTTCTTTATCATGCTAGGATTAGCAGGAAAAAGCAAAAAATTTCAGAATTGCACCTTGCAATGTGGAGATATTACTGTTTGTGCATTTACAATATTCATTGATTTTTGCCATTGAAAAACATGTTTTTCATATACCAGAAATGTTTGAAGCTACTGACTGAATGAAAGGAGCTGGCATCTCACTCTCTTTGAATCTTCTTTATCATGCTAGGATTAACAGGAAAAAGCTAAAAATTTCAGAATTGCACCGTGCAATGTGGAGATATTACTGTTTGTGCATTTACAATATTCATTGATTTTTGCCATTGAAAAACATGTTTTTCATATACCAGAAATGTTTGAAGCTACTGACTGAATGAAAGGAGCTGGCATCTCACTCTCTTTGAATCTTCTTTATCATGCTAGGATTAGCAGGAAAAAGCAAAAAATTTCAGAATTGCACCTTGCAATGTGGAGATATTACTGTTTGTGCATTTACAATATTCATTGATTTTTGCCATTGAAAAACATGTTTTTCATATACCAGAAATGTTTGAAGCTACTGACTGAATGAAAGGAGCTGGCATCTCACTCTCTTTGAATCTTCTTTATCATGCTAGGATTAACAGGAAAAAGCAAAAAATTTCAGAATTGCACCTTGCAATGTGGAGATATTACTGTTTGTGCATTTACAATATTCATTGATTTTTGCCATTGAAAAACGTTTTTCATATACCAGAAATGTTTGAAGCTACTGACTGAATGAAAGGAGCTGGCATCTCACTCTCTTTGAATCTTCTTTATCATGCTAGGATTAACAGGAAAAAGCTAAAAATTTCAGAATTGCACCGTGCAATGTTGAGATATTACTGTTTGTGCATTTACAATATTCATTGATTTTTGCCATTGAAAAACATGTTTTTCATATACCAGAAATGTTTGAAGCTACTGACTGAATGAAAGGAGCTGGCATCTCACTCTCTTTGAATCTTCTTTATCATGCTAGGATTAGCAGGAAAAAGCAAAAAATTTCAGAATTGCACCTTGCAATGTGGAGTTATTACTGTTTGTGCATTTACAATATTCATTGATTTTTGCCATTGAAAAACATGTTTTTCATATACCAGAAATGTTTGAAGCTACTGACTGAATGAAAGGAGCTGGCATCTCACTCTCTTTGAATCTTCTTTATCATGCTAGGATTAACAGGAAAAAGCTAAAAATTTCATAATTGCACCGTGCAATGTGGAGATATTACTGTTTGTGCATTTACAATATTCATTGATTTTTGCCATTGAAAAACATGTTTTTCATATACCAGAAATGTTTGAAGCTACTGACTGAATGAAAGGAGCTGGCATCTCACTCTCTTTGAATCTTCTTTATCATGCTAGGATTAGCAGGAAAAAGCAAAAAATTTCAGAATTGCACCTTGCAATGTGGAGATATTATTGTTTGTGCATTTACAATATTCATTGATTTTTGCCATTGAAAAACATGTTTTTCATATACCAGAAATGTTTGAAGCTACTGACTGAATGAAAGGAGCTGGCATCTCACTCTCTTTGAATCTTCTTTATCATGCTAGGATTAACAGGAAAAAGCTAAAAATTTCAGAATTGCACCGTGCAATGTGGAGATATTACTGTTTGTGCATTTACAATATTCATTGATTTTTGCCATTGAAAAACATGTTTTTCATATACCAGAAATGTTTGAAGCTACTGACTGAATGAAAGGAGCTGGCATCTCACTCTCTTTGAATCTTCTTTATCATGCTAGGATTAACAGGAAAAAGCTAAAAATTTCAGAATTGCACCGTGCAATGTTGAGATATTACTGTTTGTGCATTTACAATATTCATTGATTTTTGCCATTGAAAAACATGTTTTTCATATACCAGAAATGTTTGAAGCTACTGACTGAATGAAAGGAGCTGGCATCTCACTCTCTTTGAATCTTCTTTATCATGCTAGGATTAGCAGGAAAAAGCAAAAAATTTCAGAATTGCACCTTGCAATGTGGAGTTATTACTGTTTGTGCATTTACAATATTCATTGATTTTTGCCATTGAAAAACATGTTTTTCATATACCAGAAATGTTTGAAGCTACTGACTGAATGAAAGGAGCTGGCATCTCACTCTCTTTGAATCTTCTTTATCATGCTAGGATTAACAGGAAAAAGCTAAAAATTTCATAATTGCACCGTGCAATGTGGAGATATTACTGTTTGTGCATTTACAATATTCATTGATTTTTGCCATTGAAAAACATGTTTTTCATATACCAGAAATGTTTGAAGCTACTGACTGAATGAAAGGAGCTGGCATCTCACTCTCTTTGAATCTTCTTTATCATGCTAGGATTAGCAGGAAAAAGCAAAAAATTTCAGAATTGCACCTTGCAATGTGGAGATATTATTGTTTGTGCATTTACAATATTCATTGATTTTTGCCATTGAAAAACATGTTTTTCATATACCAGAAATGTTTGAAGCTACTGACTGAATGAAAGGAGCTGGCATCTCACTCTCTTTGAATCTTCTTTATCATGCTAGGATTAACAGGAAAAAGCTAAAAATTTCAGAATTGCACCGTGCAATGTGGAGATATTACTGTTTGTGCATTTACAATATTCATTGATTTTTGCCATTGAAAAACATGTTTTTCATATACCAGAAATGTTTGAAGCTACTGACTGAATGAAAGGAGCTGGCATCTCACTCTCTTTGAATCTTCTTTATCATGCTAGGATTAGCAGGAAAAAGCAAAAAATTTCAGAATTGCACCTTGCAATGTGGAGATATTACTGTTTGTGCATTTACAATATTCATTGATTTTTGCCATTGAAAAACATGTTTTTCATATACCAGAAATGTTTGAAGCTACTGACTGAATGAAAGGAGCTGGCATCTCACTCTCTTTGAATCTTCTTTATCATGCTAGGATTAACAGGAAAAAGCAAAAAATTTCAGAATTGCACCTTGCAATGTGGAGATATTACTGTTTGTGCATTTACAATATTCATTGATTTTTGCCATTGAAAAACATGTTTTTCATATACCAGAAATGTTTGAGGCTACTGACTGAATGAAAGGAGCTGGCATCTCACTCTCTTTGAATCTTCTTTATCATGCTAGGATTAACAGGAAAAAGCTAAAAATTTCAGAATTGCACCGTGCAATGTTGAGATATTACTGTTTGTGCATTTACAATATTCATTGATTTTTGCCATTGAAAAACATGTTTTTCATATACCAGAAATGTTTGAAGCTACTGACTGAATGAAAGGAGCTGGCATCTCACTCTCTTTGAATCTTCTTTATCATGCTAGGATTAGCAGGAAAAAGCAAAAAATTTCAGAATTGCACCTTGCAATGTGGAGATATTACTGTTTGTGCATTTACAATATTCATTGATTTTTGCCATTGAAAAACATGTTTTTCATATACCAGAAATGTTTGAAGCTACTGACTGAATGAAAGGAGCTGGCATCTCACTCTCTTTGAATCTTCTTTATCATGCTAGGATTAACAGGAAAAAGCTAAAAATTTCAGAATTGCACCGTGCAATGTGGAGATATTACTGTTTGTGCATTTACAATATTCATTGATTTTTGCCATTGAAAAACATGTTTTTCATATACCAGAAATGTTTGAAGCTACTGACTGAATGAAAGGAGCTGGCATCTCACTCTCTTTGAATCTTCTTTATCATGCTAGGATTAACAGGAAAAAGCTAAAAATTTCAGAATTGCACCGTGCAATGTGGAGATATTACTGTTTGTGCATTTACAATATTCATTGATTTTTGCCATTGAAAAACATGTTTTTCATATACCAGAAATGTTTGAAGCTACTGACTGAATGAAAGGAGCTGGCATCTCACTCTCTTTGAATCTTCTTTATCATGCTAGGATTAACAGGAAAAAGCTAAAAATTTCAGAATTGCACCGTGCAATGTGGAGATATTACTGTTTGTGCATTTACAATATTCATTGATTTTTGCCATTGAAAAACATGTTTTTCATATACCAGAAATGTTTGAAGCTACTGACTGAATGAAAGGAGCTGGCATCTCACTCTCTTTGAATCTTCTTTATCATGCTAGGATTAGCAGGAAAAAGCAAAAAATTTCAGAATTGCACCTTGCAATGTGGAGATATTACTGTTTGTGCATTTACAATATTCATTGATTTTTGCCATTGAAAAACATGTTTTTCATATACCAGAAATGTTTGAAGCTACTGACTGAATGAAAGGAGCTGGCATCTCACTCTCTTTGAATCTTCTTTATCATGCTAGGATTAACAGGAAAAAGCAAAGAATTTCAGAATTGCACCTTGCAATGTGGAGATATTACTGTTTGTGCATTTACAATATTCATTGATTTTTGCCATTGAAAAACATGTTTTTCATATACCAGAAATGTTTGAAGCTACTGACTGAATGAAAGGAGCTGGCATCTCACTCTCTTTGAATCTTCTTTATCATGCTAGGATTAGCAGGAAAAAGCAAAAAATTTCAGAATTGCACCTTGCAATGTGGAGATATTACTGTTTGTGCATTTACAATATTCATTGATTTTTGCCATTGAAAAACGTTTTTCATATACCAGAAATGTTTGAAGCTACTGACTGAATGAAAGGAGCTGGCATCTCTCTTTGAATCTTCTTTATCATGCTAGGATTAACAGGAAAAAGCAAAAAATTTCAGAATTGCACCTTGCAATGTGGAGATATTACTGTTTGTGCATTTACAATATTCATTGATTTTTGCCATTGAAAAACATGTTTTTCATATACCAGAAATGTTTGAAGCTACTGACTGAATGAAAGGAGCTGGCATCTCACTCTCTTTGAATCTTCTTTATCATGCTAGGATTAACAGGAAAAAGCTAAAAATTTCATAATTGCACCTTGCAATGTGGAGATATTACTGTTTGTGCATTTACAATATTCATTGATTTTTGCCATTGAAAAACATGTTTTTCATATACCAGAAATGTTTGAAGCTACTGACTGAATGAAAGGAGCTGGCATCTCACTCTCTTTGAATCTTCTTTATCATGCTAGGATTAACAGGAAAAAGCAAAAAATTTCAGAATTGCACCTTGCAATGTGGAGATATTACTGTTTGTGCATTTACAATATTCATTGATTTTTGCCATTGAAAAACATGTTTTTCATATACCAGAAATGTTTGAGGCTACTGACTGAATGAAAGGAGCTGGCATCTCACTCTCTTTGAATCTTCTTTATCATGCTAGGATTAACAGGAAAAAGCTAAAAATTTCAGAATTGCACCGTGCAATGTTGAGATATTACTGTTTGTGCATTTACAATATTCATTGATTTTTGCCATTGAAAAACATGTTTTTCATATACCAGAAATGTTTGAAGCTACTGACTGAATGAAAGGAGCTGGCATCTCACTCTCTTTGAATCTTCTTTATCATGCTAGGATTAGCAGGAAAAAGCAAAAAATTTCAGAATTGCACCTTGCAATGTGGAGATATTACTGTTTGTGCATTTACAATATTCATTGATTTTTGCCATTGAAAAACATGTTTTTCATATACCAGAAATGTTTGAAGCTACTGACTGAATGAAAGGAGCTGGCATCTCACTCTCTTTGAATCTTCTTTATCATGCTAGGATTAACAGGAAAAAGCTAAAAATTTCAGAATTGCACCGTGCAATGTGGAGATATTACTGTTTGTGCATTTACAATATTCATTGATTTTTGCCATTGAAAAACATGTTTTTCATATACCAGAAATGTTTGAAGCTACTGACTGAATGAAAGGAGCTGGCATCTCACTCTCTTTGAATCTTCTTTATCATGCTAGGATTAACAGGAAAAAGCTAAAAATTTCAGAATTGCACCGTGCAATGTGGAGATATTACTGTTTGTGCATTTACAATATTCATTGATTTTTGCCATTGAAAAACATGTTTTTCATATACCAGAAATGTTTGAAGCTACTGACTGAATGAAAGGAGCTGGCATCTCACTCTCTTTGAATCTTCTTTATCATGCTAGGATTAGCAGGAAAAAGCAAAAAATTTCAGAATTGCACCTTGCAATGTGGAGATATTACTGTTTGTGCATTTACAATATTCATTGATTTTTGCCATTGAAAAACATGTTTTTCATATACCAGAAATGTTTGAAGCTACTGACTGAATGAAAGGAGCTGGCATCTCACTCTCTTTGAATCTTCTTTATCATGCTAGGATTAACAGGAAAAAGCAAAGAATTTCAGAATTGCACCTTGCAATGTGGAGATATTACTGTTTGTGCATTTACAATATTCATTGATTTTTGCCATTGAAAAACATGTTTTTCATATACCAGAAATGTTTGAAGCTACTGACTGAATGAAAGGAGCTGGCATCTCACTCTCTTTGAATCTTCTTTATCATGCTAGGATTAACAGGAAAAAGCTAAAAATTTCAGAATTGCACCGTGCAATGTGGAGATATTACTGTTTGTGCATTTACAATATTCATTGATTTTTGCCATTGAAAAACATGTTTTTCATATACCAGAAATGTTTGAAGCTACTGACTGAATGAAAGGAGCTGGCATCTCACTCTCTTTGAATCTTCTTTATCATGCTAGGATTAGCAGGAAAAAGCAAAAAATTTCAGAATTGCACCTTGCAATGTGGAGATATTACTGTTTGTGCATTTACAATATTCATTGATTTTTGCCATTGAAAAACGTTTTTCATATACCAGAAATGTTTGAAGCTACTGACTGAATGAAAGGAGCTGGCATCTCTCTTTGAGTCTTCTTTATCATGCTAGGATTAACAGGAAAAAGCTAAAAATTTCAGAATTGCACCGTGCAATGTGGAGATATTACTGTTTGTGCATTTACAATATTCATTGATTTTTGCCATTGAAAAACATGTTTTTCATATACCAGAAATGTTTGAAGCTACTGACTGAATGAAAGGAGCTGGCATCTCACTCTCTTTGAATCTTCTTTATCATGCTAGGATTAGCAGGAAAAAGCAAAAAATTTCAGAATTGCACCTTGCAATGTGGAGATATTACTGTTTGTGCATTTACAATATTCATTGATTTTTGCCATTGAAAAACATGTTTTTCATATACCAGAAATGTTTGAAGCTACTGACTGAATGAAAGGAGCTGGCATCTCACTCTCTTTGAATCTTCTTTATCATGCTAGGATTAACAGGAAAAAGCAAAAAATTTCAGAATTGCACCTTGCAATGTGGAGATATTACTGTTTGTGCATTTACAATATTCATTGATTTTTGCCATTGAAAAACGTTTTTCATATACCAGAAATGTTTGAAGCTACTGACTGAATGAAAGGAGCTGGC
>NW_027368754.1:22500-47489 GCF_046119375.1 Phyllobates terribilis | reverse complement strand
TTCTGACCACAGTGAACCCCTTTGATCATGAAAATTAGGTCTCAAAGTCCCCTGTGTAAATTGAGCATTAGTGAGCATGTGCGACCACTGTTCTACATGACTGCTGGTTGCACATGCTCACTACTGCTCCATTCACATAGATGACTTTTGCTTCTTCCACCCTCGTTTTCAGGATTGGTAGGGGTCTTGCTTAATCAGAATGTTTTCACCTTCTCAGCGTTGGGAATAATCCTTTAAGTGTATGACAACCTTCAGACTCCCTTTATATTACATTTTGAATGCTGAAAATTATTTGTCTAATTTTGACATATTTTTCCCTTGTCTTTCAGCTTGTCACGCAGTGTAATGCAAAATACATTGAATGCTTCAGCGCCCAGAAAGACTGTAACAAAGAGAAGAACAGAAATTCGTCGGTTGTGCCATGTACGAATAGAGTGGTGATTGGTTCGGCTTTTAGTGTCATTTCTTTATATAGTAGACCTGAAGATTGTGGATGTAGGACTAAATGTTTTTCTTCTTTACCATTGAACAGTCACTAATTTGACCTACCATAAACCAATGACAGGGGTTTAGATGTCTAGGACCCCAGCTATAAACCATGGAAGGAACCGAATATCAAGTATTCAGTCTCCCTGCAGTGCCCCCGCAGGGAAAATAAAGTATTGCACAATTTACATTCAAATCAATTGACTGTTGATGTAATGCATGGATGTGCTGGGTCCTCCAGAAAAAGAGATGCTCTTTGTAGCCACCTTCTACCTAATAGATGAGATTCATGAACTAGACTATACCTTTAAATATAACACTGCTTCTACACATTGAAATGAAAGGGATTGTTTAATAAGCAACCTTTATTACCTATTCACACAATAGATGATAAATGATTGATCCTGACCCGGAGACTCCCAATAATCCTGAAAATGCGGGGGGCAGTAGTGGGCACGTGCAACCACCCCTCCTATAGACAGTGAATGTAGCAGAGGTCTTACATACTCATTATTGCACCATTTGCACAGGGGACTTCAAGCCCTAGTTTTCATGATCCTAGGGGTCATAGTGGTCGGACCCCCAACGATCATTTATCGCCCATGGAAATGATCCTAGGGGTCATAGTGGTCGGACCCCCAACGATCATTTATCGCCCATGGAAATATGCTGCTTGCCACTTTTCACTACCTTCATGATGAGATACGTTTCCCATATTGGGACTCACAATATTAAAGGCAACTTCAATATTGAAACCTTGATCAACTAATTTTCAAGGATAATAATGGAATTCCCACCCCACCCCTCTCAGAAACAGCACCACTCTTGTCCATGGGCTGTGTCTGGTATTGCAGTTATCTCAATTCAATGCTATTGTTTATCATACACAACCTATGGAGAAAAAAATGCTTTTTTTTTCTAATCATAGACAAACTTTTAAAATTATTTTTTTGGGTGGGGTGCAAGGTACTTTTTTTTTCTTATATTGATCATTCCCCTTTTAGAAAGTTCTCTTATAAAGGACTTCCAATGTCATCACTGGATATATTAAAAACACTGTAAAAATAACGTTTTTCTCTGTTCTGTGAAATCAAATATCTCTTTGCTTTTGGGTACAGTATATTGAGTTATGTATACCATGTTATTACAAAAGCCAGACAGAATTTCTGAAGGAACATTGAGATAAGCAAGACGCCGTGACTTGGGGGAAATTAAAGTTAGAGCTTGTTTTTTTTTTTTTTTTTTTTTTGCAACTTCTAAGGAGAATATTTACAGAATATTTTATCCGTTACCTATATATCGCCAAATACTCCATAGCGTAATACGAAGAATATATTTTGTAATGTCGCCCTCCTGTTCCCAGGGGGCTCACAATCTAATTTTCCAGTCTTGTACACATGCTCGGACCAATTTCTTAGGAGTCCAGTAATCCTACCAGTATAATACAGAAAATAAGACCTTATTGCAAGAGGCTATAGATATTGAACATAGCGCTACATTCAATACCTGCTTCAGTCCTGCTGTAATAGTTTTGTGCGGGGTTTATGAGTCTAACTGGTAATTTTTTCATTTTTCTGCAGCTGAACGTGCAAGAGTGGGCCTAGCACCATTGCCGGGAATGAAGGGGACGGATTATATAAACGCTTCTTATATCATGGTACGGAATTTATTTTTTAAATGATTGACTGGTAATAATTACAGATGAGCATATCTTCCGGAATTTGTTCGAACAGATTCACTTGAATTGACAAACAAATTCGATTTGTGCCCCAGTTGCCATAAAATTAGGTTTATTATAGTCTTTATAGACCACACTACTTGATAAATTATCGGGAGGGAGAGTTTTAAAAAAAAATAAATAAATAAATTTACATACTCACCTGTCCTTCACATGCCACTGCATCTGCTGCCTGGTCCTCCGCAAGGGTTTCCATTCTTACATTGTTGAAGGTCACGTCGGGGCGACGCTTGTCAATGACGTGCATCACCTCCCACATGATTTCTTGCTTGGTCCTGTGCCCCAGAAGAACCAAAGACCCACGTTGATGACCAGGACCAGGTAGATGCGAAGGTGGCTTAAGGAGGTAGTTCAGGGCCTCGTAGAGGCGAGTATGTCGTCTTATTTTTAACTTTTCCAAGCACTCTGAAAAGTCCAGGAAATTTTCAGCCAGCTGGCCTCTATTTTGCTGGATTCGTGCAAATTTAATCCTAACAATTTCAGATTCTTAATAATTTGACTAATTACGGATCAGTTCACGCTGTCTTGGTAGTATGACGGTGAAATTTCAAGGTGATGAGTGCAAGTGCTCGTTACTAGAGTTTGCCAAGGGTGCTCAGGAATGCACAGAGTATCGCAGGTGCTTGAGTGACATGTTCGAGTCTCCGCGGCCCCGTGTTTCGCAGCTGTTATGGAGCCACAATACATGCGGGGATTGCCTGACACAAACAGGCCACGGGAACTCGAACATGTCAATAGAGCACCCACGATACTCTATGCATACCCGAGCACCCTCGGAAAACTCGAGGAAAGAGCACTTTCACTCATCAATAGACAAAACCCTTTTGTTAGAAGGATCTCTTGTCTTACCATGAGTGGCATGAGATTACCAGCATTTAAAATAAAAAAAGATTTTTGTGATACTCTGGCAGGACATGTTTATGCTGTTTGTGCCTGTGTGCTACCACAATGGTTGTGATGTGAGTTGCAGCATGTTAAGAGAGGCTGGACTTTGGGCCTAAAGCCTAGGAGGTAGGCTGACGTGGCAGAGTTTGGGTGGGAATGAAGTGGGTTGGAATTGCAGAATATGTTCGTATGTGGGAGGGAGTGGGGTGCCAAGCCTGCAGAGAGGCCAGGGGAAGCAAAATGTAAGGTGGGACAATTGATAAAGTGGCAGACATTTTATGTAAGCCTTAGAGGAGTAATCTTCCTGTACATTGGTGGGGGAGGATTGAAGTTCTAGGTGGTTTGTTTAAGTAAAGACCTCTATCTGGTTAATGAAATGGGTTGGGTTTGACCAGCTTGGGGAGTTAAGTTAATTTTGTCACAGTAATGGATAGTGTGGGGGGGGGGGTCCTTGAAGTTGTTTTTTTGTGATGGATTGGATGGTTTGGGACCTCTAGGTGGACTCAGTTGGGTTGTGGTGGGTAGGAGAACTCTCGCGTTTAAGGCTAAAAGGAGCCCGTGGCTAGAGGTTTATGAATATGCCAGGTCAGTTAACAGGGGTTTCTTAGTTGGTTACATAGTTACATAGTTCGTAAAGCCGAATAAAGACTTGCGTCCATCAAGTTCGACCTGTTAGTTCTGTAATTGCTAAAGTTGATCCAGAGGAGGGCAAAAACCCCAAATGATTTAGCCAATCTTCACCTGAGGAAAAATTCCCTCCCGACTCTGAAACCAGCAGTCAGAATAAATCCCTGTATCAACCTACTATTTTATTCTATTTTTAAGTATATGCAGAAATCTGCCTGGTATCTAGAAAAGCATCCAGTCCCCGCTTGAACTGGTTTAGTGAATCCGACATTACCGTCTCCTCACTCAGTGAATTCCATATTCTCACTGCTCTTACCGTAAAGAACCCCTTCCTATGCTGGTGCTGAAACCTTTTCTCTTCCAGTCTTAGTGAATGCCCTCTTGTTACCGTAATATCCCTCCTTTTGAACAAATCCCGGGCAAGGTCTCTATACTGTCCCCTAACATATTTGTACACATTTATTATGTCCCCCCTCAACCTTCTCTTTTCCAGGCTGAATAGTCCTAGTTTTGCCAACCTCTCTGGGTATTGCAGTCCCTCCATTCCCCTTATTAATTTTGTTGCCCTCCTTTGTACCTTTTCAAGCTCATTTATATCCTTTCTATATATTGGGGCCCATAACTGAGCACAGTATTCCAAGTGTGGTCTGACCAGTGCTTTGTACAGTGGAAGAACAATGTTCTCATCCTTTGCAGCTATACCTCTTCTGATACATCCCATTACCCTGTTTGCCCTTACAGCAGCGGCCTGACTTTGGGCACTCCAATTTAGTTTGCTATCAATCAAGATGCCCAAGTCCTTCTCCATCTCTGAATTCCCCAATGATTTCCCATTCAGTGAGTACTGGTGACTTCCATTTTTCCTTCCCATATGTATGACCTTACATTTCTCCTCGTTAAACCTCATTTGCCATTTAATGCTCCACCTACCCAGCTTATCCAAATCCCTCTGTAGGTCTTCACTATCCTCTTTTGTATTAATTGTTTTACATAACTTTGTGTCATCTGCAAATATTGATATTTTACTATTTATCCCGTTGACTATGTCGTTAATAAAGATATTAAATAACATTGTGCCTAGTACAGACCCCTGTGGTACCCCACTAGTGACGCTTACCCAATCTGAGTATATTCCATTTATAACCACCCTCTGCCTTCTATCCTTTAGCCAGTTAGCTACCCACTTGCAGACATTTTCCCCCAGCCCCATCATTCTCATTTTGTATACCAACCTATTATGTGGCACGCTATCGAACGCTTTTGAGAAGTCGAGATACACGACATCCACTGGTTCCCCCTGATCTACTCGAGAGCTAACCTCCTCGTAGAAGTCAATCAGGTTTGTTTGGCAGGAGCGATTCCTCATGAATCCATTTTGGTTCGGGGTTAATAGATTATTAGCGTCAAGATGCTCCATGATTGCCTCATTAATAAAGCCTTCAAAAATTTTGCCCACAACGGACGTCAGACTCACCGGCCGATAGTTTCCGGTGTTACTTTTTGCTCCCTTTTTGAATATTGGCACTACATTCGCCTGTCGCCAATCAAGTGGTACAGACCCAGTCTCAACAGAGTCCTTAAATATAAGATATAACGGTCTGTCTATCACATTACTTAGTTCCCTTAGTACCCGTGGGTGTATGCCATCAGGTCCTGGTGATTTGTTTATTTTAATGTTACTGAGGCGTTTCTGTACCCCAGCTTGGGTTAGATTTGTCATACTTAGTGGAGGATTAAGTTTGTCACTTCTCATTTCGCCTGTTAGTTCTTTTTCCTTTGTGAAAGTTGACGAAAAAAATTTATTTAATAGATTAGCTTTATCCTCATCTTTCTCTATGATTTTGCCTTCCTCACTTTTTATCGGTCCAATATTATCCGATTTAATCCTTTTACTATTTATATACGTAAAGAACAGTTTGGGATTTGATCTACTTTCCCTAGCAATACGTCTCTCTGTTTCCTCCTTTGCTATTTTTATTTGTTTTTTACAGGTTCTCGTTTTTTCCTTGTAACACATTAGTGCCTCCTTGCTGTTTTCCTGTTTTAATCTCTTGAATGCCTCTTTTTTGCTATTTAACGCCCCTTTTACGTTCTTATTCAACCATATTGGTTTCCTCTTATTTCTGGCCCTTTTATTCCCATACGGTATATACCTCTCGCACTGAGTATTCAGAATTCTTTTGAAGGTTTCCCATTTACTATTCGTATTTCCTTGATTAAGAACTTTGTCCCAGTCTATAAGTTGAAGGTTTTCTTTCAGCTGATCAAACTTCGCCCTCCTAAAGTTTAATGTTTTAGTTGTTCCCTTATTGATAACCCTACTGAAGGGCATTTTGAAATTGATAATATTATGATCGCTATTACCTAGGTGCCCCCCTATCTGTACCTCAGTTATTCCATCAGGCCTATTAGTCAATATTAAGTCCAACACTGCCTTCCCTCTCGTTGGTTCCTGCACTAGTTGGGAGAGATAATTATCCTTGATATTTGTCAAGAACCTTTTTCCTTTCTGCGATCTACAGGTTTCTGTTTCCCAGTCAATATCCGGGTAGTTGAAGTCCCCCATTACAATCACCTCATTATGTTTTGCTACTTTGTCTATTTGTCCTAATAGCAGTTTCTCATTCTCCTCTGTTATATTGGGTGGCTTATAGCAGACCCCCAGTAATATTTTATTATTATTTTTTGCCCCCTCTATCTCTACCCACATGGACTCGACCCCCTCTTCTCCCTCTCCTATATCTTCCCTTAGTCTGGGCTTTAGACGTGACTTTACATATAAGCAGACTCCTCCGCCCTTCCCCTGTTTCCGATCCCTTCTAAATAAACTATAATCTGTTAAATTTACCGCCCAGTCGTAGCTATCGTCTAGCCAAGTCTCTGTTATACCTACGATGTCATACCTCTCCTCCGATATAAGCGCCCGCAGCTCATCCGCCTTATTGGTCAGGCTTCTTGCGTTGGTCAGCATGCAAGATAAAACTTTGGGGTTATTTAGCATCCTATTCTTCTCTAACGATCTAACTGTACTATCCCCACCCCCCTCTCCACCCTCATTATATTCACTTCTCCCCTTCCCCCTTGCTTGCCTCACATCCCACCTATTTCCTTGGTTTCCCCCCCCGTCTCTAGTTTAAAAACTCCTCCAACCTATTAGCCATCTTCTTCCCCAGCACCGCTGCACCCTCCCCATTGAGGTGCAGCCCGTCCCTACGGTAGAGCTTGTAGCCGACAGCGAAGTCGGCCCAGTTCTCCATGAACCCAAACCCTTCTGCCTTGCACCAACTCTTTAGCCACTTATTCACCTCCCTAACCTCCCGTTGGCGCTCCTGTGTGGCTCGCGGGATTGGTAGTATTTCTGAGAAAACTACCTTGGAGGTCCTTGCCCTAAGCTTCCTACCTAGATCCCTGAAATCATTTTTAAGGACCCTCCATCTACCACTCACTTTGTCATTGGTGCCAATGTGGACCATGACCGCTGGGTCTTCGCCAGCCCCACCCAGTAACCTGTCAACCCGATCCGCGATGTGCCGGACTCGAGCGCCAGGGAGGCAGCACACCGTTCGGCGATCCCGGTCTTTGTGACAGATTGCCCTGTCTGTCCCCCTAATAATAGTCACCCACTACCAGGACCTGTCTAGCCTGCCCTACACTTCCCCCCTCCCCCTCATTACTGGAGCATACACTCCCCCGGCGGTCAGAGGATCTGTCGTGCTCCAATAATGCCGGTTCTGAACCAGCCTTCCTATACTTCTTCCCTCTATCCCTTCTAACTGTTACCCAGCTCCCTGCCTGTTCAGCCTGCGCTTCCCCACTAAGCTCCACCCCCAGTGTTGACCCATTGAGTGTCTGCTCGGTGAGCAGCAAACTCCGTTCCATGTTGTCGATGCTCCTCAGTACCGCTATCTGAGCACTTAGATCCAGGATTTGGGCTTCCAAGTGCACGATATGCTCACATCTCTCGCAGCAGTATGGATCCCTGAGCGGTAGCTCAGGGAATGCATACATTGCGCAAGATGTACACTGCACGGCTCCGGCCAACATGGACGTCATTCTAAATATGGGGATACAGTCAGTATATATGTACAAGTACAAAACACAATTATTTATATATAGGTGTATGGACGGGGATCAATTAGGGATGTGCAAGTGTATCGATTAGATATCGGCGCGGGATCAGTTAAGTATGGACGGGGGATCAATTAAGTATCAATTAAGTATGGACGGGGGATCAGCTGAGTGGGTCAGGTGGATTAATTAAGTGTGGACGGTGTGTCAATTAACTATGGACTGGGATCAATAAGTATGGACTGGGGAAATAATTAATTGTGGACTAGGGATTCAATCAATTAATTATGGACAGGGGGTTTAATTAAATAGGATGGGGGGTAAAGCAAATAAATAGGTATGGACGGTGGGTCAATTAACTAAGGACTGGGGATCAATAAGTATCAATAATATCAATAAATATGGACTGGGGAAATAATTAATTGTGGTCTGGGGAATCAATCAATTAATTATGGACAGGGGTTAATTAAATATGGTGGGGGATAAGGCAAATAGATAGGGACTGGGGATGAGTAAAAGTGGACAAGGGGAATCTATTAAATAGGACAAGGGGGATCAATCAATTATGGGCTGGGGGGGTCAATCATTTAAATGTGGTCAGGGGGATCACTTTAATATGGACGGGGGGTGGTCGGGGATCAATTAAATGAGGACGGGGGGGTCAATTTAATGTGGTCAGAGGGATCGGTTAAATATGGACGGGGGTGTTCAGGGGAATCAATTTAAATATGGACGGGGGTGATCAATTAAATATGGACGGGGGTGTAATCAATTAAATATGGACTAGGGAATACAATACAATTACAATACAGATACAAATACAATACAGTACAGTACACACTTGGGTTCAGTAGGGCCGCTTATCGCGGCCTCCTGCCCCTCACTCACCTCCTCTAGGGATGCTGCACGCTATCACAGCGCGCTTGTCCCTCCGGTCGCCTCTTACCGGTCCTCCTGATCACCTCCTGGTCACCACCACCTGGCACCCTCCGCTGGCCGGCACTGCACGCTGCCACAGCGCTCTCTTGCGCTCGTCCCTCCGGTCGCCTCCTACTGGTCCTCCCGGTCCGCTCGGTCACCTCCGCCTGGCTCTCCTCCCTTCCCCTTGGTGAAGCAGCTAAAGGTAATACAACCTGAGCAGGTGAGTTTAAGGGGCTTTGAGAACCATCACCTTCCAGTTTAACAGGTATTTAAGTAGTTCATGACCGTTGTCAAAACTTTTGCTAGAAATCAGGTCCATAATGAAAAGGCTTCACATGTATCTTGTTGACAAGAACCCCAGTGAACACATTTAACCTATGTTGGAACCTGACATTGTTTAGCGCCACCACAGGAGAAATAAAGTATTACACATTTCCCATTTAAAACCATAGGCTGACTATGATTTGCACAGGCCTCCAGAGAGCCATGGTCTTTTTACGGCTGTACCAAAGGAGCATTTATTGGGGGGAAAGAGAAACGGACTCATTAACTTGGGATTTACTTGAAAAATGGACACATTTTGGGAATCACACCTTTTTGGAGCCAAATATCATCATAAATGTCTATAGCACTTGTTACTAATAAAATCACAATTATATTGTTTTAATAATTTGCTGTTCACTTCCAGGGCTACTTACGAAGCAATGAGTTCATCATCACCCAGCACCCCATGCCACATACGACTAAAGATTTCTGGAGGATGATATGGGATCATAATGCTCAGATCATCGTCATGTTACCGGACAGCCAGAGTCTGGTAAGGACACACTATCGGCATGCTGATCTATGTTTTGTATCATTTTCTGTTCACAAGTGACATTAATACAATTAACGTAAAAGGTGTTTCAGGCCAGTACTAGAAATAGTGGACCATGTAGTTCTCTGCGTGAACTATATTCTAAAATACTTATCAGGGCCTCTAAAGGGGTTAAATTGAGCTCTGGAAAGGAGGCTCCTTAAAAATCCGAAACTTTAATCAGATAAAAAAAATATACCATATAGGTGTTAGTCGGCAGCAGTAAACTACACGTTTCGGTGGGTACACCCTTAGTCATGGCCTTGTCCATGAGTCTCCATGCATTTTTAGAGGTCCATATTTCTGACAGCTATTTGATCTGTCTGAACTCTTTTTAATGGCTTAAACCTTTAAAGGAGTTGCAATTGATCGCTAAGGTGTGCTGTCACCTGCTAATTATTAGAGGTCTGAAGCAAGAACCCACAATGACTGTGAGAACCAAGGGAACAAGGCCCTTTTGACATTTTCTCTGCACAGTACTTTTCCTGTTCATATGCCTTGCCTCATTCAAGTGCATGGGGCAGTGTTTCAGTGCCTGAATGGCCATTACTAAGCTCAGATTAATACATACTTTTTTGCACTCAGTGGGAATATTATATGGTCCATTCTGACTCTATAGCTCAAGTTGTAAAATAATGAAAATTAGGCAAAAAAATGTTTGCTTTTTACACCACACTCCCCAAGTGTTGAAAAAGTTGGTTTGGTTTGCCGGTCGGGAGAGCAAAGTAGGATCGGCCTATAACTTTTAAAGAGTACCTGTCATCAGGTCAAAAGTGGCCTCTGTTTGCTCCTATGTTGCTTTTGCTGTTACCCTGAGAAATCAGTTGGTTTTTTTTCGATACACTATATGGTTCATGAGATATGGGCTTTATCGAGGGGACATTGCTCACAGGGCAGGTTAAAGACCCGCCCCAGAGGATCTGATGAGCCATGCCTCCTTTGTAAGGACCATAAAAACTTGCACTAAATAAAAAGTCCCATATCTCTGAGACCATATGTTGCATTTAAAAAAAAAATGGAATACTCGGGGGAACAGCAGGAATACATTAAGAGCCAACATTGGACACTTAATCTGTTGATAGGTTTATTAAAAAAAAAATTGGTTCAAATCTGGACCTGCTACAACCAATAATTGATTTCATTTTCTTATTTTAGGACAGCCCAAAATGCATCAGTACATTTGGTGCAATTTAATTCAATATTTTTTTTTTTTATATATGACTGGTGTATGAAATGCCAGCCCTAATTTACCTGCCCCATAATGTTTTATTTCATATTGTGATGGACATTGAATTTCACATTAATTTTCTGATCTCTTTCACGTAACCAGTCAGGACTTTGACATGACTGTATACAAATATTGCTGGAAACTTAATTATTCCGATCCTTTTGGCTCCTTATAATTATATTTCCTCGCCAGTTGTTGTATAGTAAGAATGGCTTCTATTTGAAGTGGCTGAGCAGAGACCATATATCGCTGTAATGATTAACCTCTGTGTACATAGTAGCTGTTCCCGCGTTGCCGAGAGGCAGTTGATGGGCAGGTTTTAAGGACGGACCGCATCCGCTTATTTATCTTTAATTGTTCCAAATGAGATTTCCTTTGTCCTCATCCAATGCAAATTTACTAATACGACAGGTAGACACAATTTACTACAGTAAATTACAGCAACATTAAGTTAGCGCTGCAATAAATAGACTCCCGGTAATTTATGTGGCAGAGGCTGTCATTATTAGGACAAGCTGGGAATTTGGCTGTCAGCTTGCAGAAAGCATTTAGAAAAAAAATAAATAAAAAACCATCAGTCTTCACACATCAGGCATCTTGAGAGTCAATAATTGTGTTACAATTGAAAATGATGCAGGTTATAAGAGCAGTGGGGGTGGCTGCAGTGCAGTTTATACTGGTCTTATCCACGCTGCGCAGCTTGTCTGTGTCCTGCCATTTATTAATGAAACCGAATCCAAGACAGAAGCTATCGGAGGACGCAGACTTTAGATATGGATTTGGTATAGTAGTTTTTCTATTATTCACCCTCCCCCTATGAAAGGGATGGTTTTTGGACAAAAAAAAGTCAAACACAAAGTGAGATTGTTTTTGTGCTACTTTGTTGTAGCGATTATTTTTGGTGACGTGTAGACCATGGTGAACTTATGAATTTGGCTGGCCGTAGTCTCTAAAGCTGGCCATACAAATGCTATTCCTTCATCACACCCCCATTCACATGCAGCGCTTTTTCAGCCAGCAGATATTCCTAATAAACTTGCCATAGCAAATGTCCTAATGGAGCCCTCCGTCTACACTCACCACCCCTCAAAATAAAATATTGGTGGAGTAGGCAGGGTCATATCTCCCAACTTTTAAAACCAGGGAAAGGGATGTGTATTACAACAGGAACACAATAATTATGCCAAAACTGAAGCTCACCCACTAGTTTACCCCTTTCATGGCTCTTACAGAGTATAATGCCCTATAACAGTCCCCCATACTGCATGTTACTCCTATTGTGAATCCCCCCACAATATGATGGCAGGCATGCATCATAAGGATGCAGATGCCGTTAAATTTGCGACAGATGGGGGAAGTTGGGGGGAGTGCCACTTGGCACCTGGCCCCATAGCAGCTGCGTGGTCTGCTGGTATGGGCGGTACAACCTGGCATGCACCCTTGCTTTGACTGAGCCATGTGTGTGATATCAATGAGGACTTCACTTCTAGGCTGTGGCTTATCTACAGGGAGAACTAAAGGTTTAGACCTAATGAAATCGATTGGACATTTCCAAATGTCATCAAGGGAATGTCCTTCACATTGAATGGTCGCCCAATCTTACCAAAATTGGGAAGTTTGGCAGACATTTAAATAATATGATGGTCACCTTACATAGCCGTTCTTAAACCCTCCTAGAAAGTTTAGCAAGAAGAGCTGCCATCACTTTGTTTTCGTCATTGTAGAACATTGTTGTATCTGCATGGTCGGACATTAATTACATGCCCTATGCCATTAATACCGGTCTTTTGGCAAACCCTTTAAAGGGAGTCTTTCAGCACAAAATGAGTGTTTAAACCAGGCACAGGCTCTCTATGCACCCTCAGTGTGGCCAAGCAGTTGAATGCACCTTTCCAACAACTTGTTTTCCATCTATCTCTGTTCTTCTCTGGTTCCTGTGAAGTCAGAGCTACCCATCAAGGAAGACTAGGGTGGAGATGGAAATCAAGTGGTTGGGAAGATGCCCTAAATTATTCAGCCATACCAATGATCCACGGAGGGCCTGTGTCCTCCCATTACAATGGACAAAAGTTTAAACATTAATATACTTATACTTAATATAGGAAGACTTCATTACCTCTTATGGCCAATTGGTAAAAATTCTATTTAGCCAATTTTTGACTGTACGGCATGTAGCTGCTATCAGTGCTTCAATAGCAGTCACCATACAATTGTCCTGATCATCAATGTGCGACTTTATCTGTGGGTGTATGTATCCCAACTTGACAGATTTCGTTTTGAAGAGTCTCTATGAAATCTAGGAGACTAAAGCCTCAACAGAACCCCCAATGCAGACCAATCCCACTAGAACTTTGCTAAATTCTGTTGAATTTGAGAGACAGCAACAAATGTTGAGATTGATGTTTTTCCCTGTGTGTACATGTCACAGGAATCATCTCTGTAACTTGGAGGCCAGTTACATGTGTGTGTTTATATACCCATGGTATGGTGAGCCAAGAGCCTAATGGATGTTGGCTCCTTCACCACAGCCCCAGGCTTCCAAGTTTCATGGATCATGGCAAGCAAGAGAGAAAAATCCAAATGAGGCTCGCTTTTTCTAGTAATTGTTTTTTAATGTCCAAAAACCACAGGGGGGTGAAGGAAATGGTCAATGATCATTGTATGTCTAACTATTTTACATTTCTGAATTTTAATTTAAGGTGTTTTACAGAATAAAAAAAACATGGCTGCTTTCTTCCAAAAATAAGATAGTCATGCCAGTCAACTGTTTGTGTGTGATGTTAGAAGTAGCGAAGCTCAACCTATGGACAGGTTGTCCAGTTCGTGGGACTGTCCAGGCAAAATTGAGATAGTTGGCAAGTATGCCAGCCATATCATATAATCTAAAGGCCGAGAACACTAGTCCTAAACACCGATCAGTTTGGAAGTTTCTTTCTCAGAATATCTCAGCTCAGACGGTCTAATCGGCAGAACATGACAATTTTCCAGATTCGGAGCTTTAATTTATCCATGCGGTCTCCTGTTGAGAGAAGCCTGAAAACATGCACATTTCAAGGTGTGTTATTTTATGACCAGAGGTGAACGCTTCTCGTTCCTCCACAGGAAGAAGGGAAAATCATTTTTCCTGGATAAAGAATTTAAGCACAATTTGAAAGCAATAAAATCTCATTTTACCACAGGCGGAAAAACCACAGAAAGCGAAATGTTATTTCTCTAGAACAAAGAAACTGAATGAGAGCGATGGACGTAGAACAATATGTAGAATCAGAGCGCTTTCCAATGCTACGATACATGTACTATTGACTTGATTACTGCTCTCTGACTGTAGAGGTGGGAACCGTGGGAGAAAAGTTATGGCCTCCTTGTTGGAGTAGGGTCTAGTCGCCTCACCCCAGCAGTTATGACGCTGTCCACTAAGAGATTGGGCCTCTCATTTTTTTGTGAACTTTCCTCAAGATTACTTTTCCTTCTTTTCTTTGATCGGCCAAGTTGAGTTTCAACAGGCCCATGGGTAACAAGTTCTGTGAGGAGGTTGGTAATAATTAATACAAATCTGCCACAAGAGAACCTACCTATTAGTGTCCTATGGGTGCGACTGAAAGACGGTAAAGGGATTTGAGGTAGTGAGCTGCTCGTAGGAAATGTACACATGAACTAATGATGGTGAGTTTAGAAAACCAAGTCCTACAAATATTGTACAAGGTGGGGCTTCCTGTAAAGTGAACACTTAACTCTAGCCATGTTTTTATTCTTTAATTTAAAAAAAAAGTTTGATTTAAGTCTATAAAAAAATTAAAAAAAATATTGGTCCCTGAATGGAAACCAATTTTGTTCTTGCTTTTGGGTTTTGTTTTGAGCAAGAACTAATGACATTTCCTGCACATCTAGGTGACGCGAGAACTTTGTTGTTTGTCCTTTGCTTTCTTGGTACTGTCTCAAAATGATCGGTATACACAAGTTTGTATGCCTTTAGCCTAAATTAGAGAAACTTTTATTTTTCATGTCACCAACTATGTAAAAAAAACAAAGCAACTGAAATCTTGCCGTTTTTACACCTTCTACTGAGACATATAATAGGTTCTGTAGAGATAACTTTTCAATAGTCCTTTCATCATCACAGACAGGATTACAATGAGTAAAACTTATATATATTATATAAGTGATGGTCACAGCTCACCTCCTACCCCCTCTCTGCACAATGACCTCTGCACGGATCGCAGAGCATGCCCACAAGACACTCCCTTAAAAATCAATATCTCCCTTCAGTTGTGTCCTATGGTCCATGTGGCTCCTGTAAATCATAATGCTGTTAGTTAAGATGGGTGGTCACTAATATGAACAGAAAAAAATAGTATTTTTCATTTTCTGTTTTTTAGCAAGTAAAGAAAATGATAATTTTGAGGACCCAATCCCTTTTAGAAATTTATGGTTAAAACAAGCACTTGGGCATTTAGCAGGTGTAAGCTGGAGATGCATAAAACGCAGAATATCAGAGAGACACTTTCCATGTGTAGGTCTATTTAACCGAAATTAAACCCTGCATAAAATGTTCTTAGTGCCCCACAGTGAGCATTACAAGCGTCTTCTAGTCATGAACTGCAATTAAGTGCGTGTAATAGGTGTTCAATGGAGTCTTGCTTAGAGTACGAGCAGATGACCTTTTAATAGGAATATGGGGAGACGACATTACCGACATTAATGTGAAATCACTTGGACGATTGTTCTAGATTAACTCAACTCAATAGCAATTCCTGCTCTTACGCCGACCGGCTCATTCCGTAAAGGAGGTAAAAATCTCTGATGTCGATTAAATACTCTCAGGGTGTGAAATTCAGAAAGCCCCCATCCTGAGCACCAGGGATCAGATCTCTACTGTAGGTTTATGGTTAATCCTTGAAGAACAAATTAACCCCGTTTTCACAAAAAAAAGGTTTATTTGTGGTACAGAATACATACTTTCTCTAAATGTTTGCATTCCATAATAAGAGAAAGCAGCTGCGGTAATCATTGTATAAAGTGGTAATAAACAGAAAAGAACGAGAAGTAGTAAACTTATATAGTGAGTATAGAATCGTCTAGTTTCACCTTCAGCCATTTCCACCATCTTGGCTAAGTTTGAACAGGTAATTCCTGCACTTACACCTTTAAGGATCTGTTAAAAATATTAACTCATTTCAAAAAGTCAGAGACTTGTCAAAAATGTTGATTTCTTGGGCTGAGACCCACCCATTAAAATGGAAGAGAAGGTCTCCTCCAACACTAAAGATGGTCTCAAAAGTTTGCTTTGCTGAGAACTACTACTTTGTCATCTGTCTCGACCTCCCGGTCCAACACTGTAATCGAGGAGGAGCTCCACTGTTGGCTGAAGACTGACTCCATAGACTTTCCTGAGAGCTGGTCTTCTGTATCAGATGAGAGCAGCTTGACCTGAGCTCTTCTTCCGTGTCAGATAAGAGCAGTGTTGACCTGAGCTCTCCTCCTTGAATTTAGCAATCAGTGAGGACCTTCACCAATCAAAACTTTTGACATTCTTTTAAATGACAGATTCTTTTAAATTTCACCTTTCAAAACGTGCTTAATTCGAAACACATCATCCATGTTCAAGCTGGTACATTTATTCTGGAGTTTACCTCTCATCATGCATTCTTGGTTTTCCAATGTTTGTCCTGTGCACATTTGGGATTCTTCTATATATTGTTGATGTAGGCATGTTGCGCTTTTGGGTGAGCTAGCCCTCTTTGTGGCTTACTTTTAAAGAGCACTTTTAGCATGTATGTATCTACCTTTAATAAGGGCAGTTCTCCATCACTGCGTTCCCTCTGCAGGTACATGTTCTTGAATCTTGGTTTATAGTTGAATTTGGCACAATACATCATGATCTTGAATTTTCATTCGCTGGAGGTTCTACCGATCACTAGGACGGGAGTCCCAAGCTTTTTGTTTTTGTTTGAAATGCAGTTGAGTGCTGTACTCTCCGTCAATCCCATAAGTAGATCTTGTGAGCAACCTTAACACACCATTCATTGGCACATAAGAATCAGGGATAGGGACCCTTGTTCTGATCGGGAGGGACCACCCCCATATATCAGACATTTATCACCTATCCTATAAATAGGATTTGTAGAGAAAAAAAAATTCACACAGGAATGTAGGTAAACAGTCAAGATTACGGCTGTGGACACATGCAGCCCCTCGCCACTGTTAAATGGCAACTTCAACTGGGCTACATCTGCATCTAAAGTTACCCTAGCAGTTTATAGTATCCAAGAGGGTGGTAACAAGAGAACATGCACGTTAGGGTTATCTTCTAGAAGTAATGCAGCATAAAGCAAAGTATGAACAAGAGAGGTTCCTATTTGTGTGACGTCATATTGGCATTTTGTATAAAAAAAAAATTCTGAACTCCTCATAAACCTAAAAAATAGCCCCCCCTTAACTGTTAAGGTTTATTCATACCCTTTACACATAGCTGTAAACTTTCCTCAAGTATCACCCTTCCCTAATTGCTGGAGACCTCATATTTGGTACTTTCACATTTCCAATAGATAGACTATAAGGGCGCACACAGCAAAAAAGCCTACCCTCTCATAAGAAAGGGTATTATTTAGTGCAATGAATGATATTATTTTAGTCTAGGAACCTCCAAAAATTAGAAAAAAAAAAGTAAATATGATATTAACGGGAACAATGTTTTCTGGATCTAAAGGGCTGCAACCACCTTCTTTGTCACTTAATTGTAGCACCATTGCCCAGGATACGGGGAGAAATTAACCTTCTACATCGCTCACCATGGTGATCAGCTCTCAGAGGGTCGATGAGTGGGTATAGACCAACCGTGGAGCCTGCTAACCCAGCCTTTCTGCCTTTGACAGATTGGTGGGTATGGACCAACCTCAGTGCTTACTTCTAACTCAGTCCATCAGACTGGTCCATCAGACTGGTCCATCAGACTGGTCCATCAGACTGGTGGGCGCTGAGTACAAGTGAGTGATTTACAGGAAGCTGTACAGAGCTGTAAGGAGCGGATTGATAGGATTCTAATTAACTTACACAAAAGGTAGTGGCCACCATTTAGGAAACATGATGACATGTTCCCTTTGACAATTCTTGGGTTACGTGATTTTGAGGGGGGGGGGGGGGGATCTACATTGTTTCTCTTTTTTTTTCTCCGTTTGTGAAGATGTTTTTGCTCCTTACATCCTCTGTGTGATGTGTTAACTCCATCTTGTGTTTCTTAAATGTATTTAATGAACACTAAATTGCTTGGAAATAGAACATCTGTCAGATGTATTTTTTAATGTCATCGGTCAAGGAATGTGATCTTGTTTTCCACGCGTAATGAATAATTCAGCTTGTTTCGAATACTCAGAAGCTAATTTGGAAGGGGGGTGGGAGTAGTTGTCTTAACCAGCAAATAAGTTTTTCCTTTTTGGAGGAGAAAAGGGCAAAACTTCTAATTACAGACAATGTAACGTTTTACATGCAAAGCGTCTGAAACATTGCACTCTCCAGACGGAACGTTGGTGGGAATGGAAACATTGCTTTACATCTGGTAGCCTTAGTGCAAACCGGGCCACTTTATTTATTCATTGTCATATCTATATAATTTTCTTCTCAGACCGAGGACGAGTTTGTTTATTGGCCGAGTCGTGAAGAATCTATGAACTGTGAGGCCTTTACTGTGACCCTGATCAGCAAAGATCGGCTCTGTCTTTCTAACGAGGAGCAAATTATCATCCACGACTTTATCCTTGAAGCTACACAGGTAATCGGACCAAAAGTTTAATTATTTTGTTCCCACTACTAAGGAAGTAACCTTGAAAATGGAATCTCAGAATGATCATCAGTCTCTATCTTCACGCACTTGCTTAGTTTGCAGATCTAGGCGATAAATACAGTGGCATGTAAAAGTTTGGGCACCCCTGGTCAAAATCACTGTTATTGTGAACAGTTAAGCAAGTTGAAGATGAAATGATCTCTAAAAGGCATATTGTTAAAGATGACATATTTCAGTTGTATTTTAGGCAAATAAATATATATATTGTCTTTTTTTTTCATTTTAAAAAATTACAATAAGGGAAATGGGCCTAGGCAAAACTTTGGGCACCCTTGGAGATTTGTGTGCTTTGATAATTTTGACCAAGGTTTCTGACCTTAATTAGCCTGTTAGGGTTATGGCTTTTATTCACTACCATCGTTAGGAAATGCCAGGTGATGAAAAATTCCCAGCTTTATAAAAACCAAGCCTCCTCTAACTTTATGCCAAAAAGACAGTAGCCATGGGTTATTCTAAGCAGCTGCCTAGCACTCTGAAAATGAAAATGGTGGAGGCCCATAAAGCAGGAGAAGGCTAAAAGAAGATAGCAAAGTGTTTTCAAGTTGCCCTTTCCTCAGTTTGAAATGTAATTAAGAAATGGCAGTTAACAGGAACAGTGAAGGTCAAGATAAGGTCTGGAAGACCAAGCAAAATTTCAGTGAGAGCTGTTCGTACGATTGCTAGAGAGGCAAATCAGAACCCCCACTTAACCTCAAAAGACCTACAGAAAGATTTAGCAGACTCTAGCTTTGTGGTTCATTGTTCTACTGTTCAGAGACACCTACACAAATATCACCTTCATGGAAGAGTCATCAGAAGAAAACCTCTACTGCAGCCTCACCATAAAATTCAGCATCAGAAGTATGCAAAAGAACATCTAAACAAGCCTGATACATTTTGGAAACAAGTTCTGTCAACCGAAAAGGTTAAAATAGAAGTCTCTGGCCGCAATGATCAAAGGTATGTGTGGAGAAAAAGGCCACCAAATTTCAGGAAAATAACATCTCGCCAACTATTAAGAATGGGGGTGGATCAATCATGCTTTGGGGTTGTGTTGCAGCCGATGGTACAGGGGACATTTCACAGGTAGAGGGAACAATGGATTCAATGAAATTTCAACAAATTCAAGATGCAAACATAGCACCATCTGTAAAAAAGCTGAAGTTGAAAAGAGGATGGCTTCTACAAATGGTTAATGATCCTAAACAAACATCAAAATCCACAATAGGCTACCTCAAAAGGTGCAAGCTGAAGGTTTTACCATGGCCCTCACAGTCCCCTCTTCTGAACATCAATGAAAATCTGTGGCTAGACCTCAAAATAGCAGTGCATGCAAGATGACCAAGGAATCTCACAGAACTGGAAGGATTTTCCAAGGAAGAATGGATGAAAATCCCTCAAACAAGAATTGAAAGACTCTTGTCTTGCTACAAAAAGCTTTTACAAGCTGTGATACTTTCAAAAGGGGGAGCTACTAGGTACTAACCATGCAGGATGCCCAAACTTTTGCATTGGTCCATTTTCCTTTTTCGTCATTTTTAAAATGTAAAAAATTAAAAAATATATATTTTTTGCCTAAAATACAAAGGAAATCTGTTATCTTTAAGTTCAGGCCTTTTATAGATCATTTCATCTTCAACTTGCTTAACTGTTCACAATAACACTAACTTTGACCAGGGGTGCCCAAACTTTTACATGCCACTGTATCTATAGTAGGCTACCCATAATCTTTTATGGACCCGTACTGGACCAACTTTTTAAGGGAACCCTAAGGGCTCCCATATTATTGGTATATAGAAGTATGTAAGTTAGCTTTGTACTCAGTGTTTTTGGTGCCTTTTCTTCTTGCAGGATGATTATGTTTTGGAGGTTCGTCACTTTCAATGTCCAAAATGGCCAAACCCAGATGCCCCAATTAGCAGCGCTTTTGAACTTATCAATGTGATAAAAGAAGAAGCTCTAACACGTGATGGGCCTACCATTGTGCATGATGAGTAAGTATCTACCAGGCTGCTGGCACTTGGTTCTAATGTGCTGTGAGATTTTTTAATGGTACAAATATAGGAAAAGCAAATCTTATATTCTTTTTAACTTTGGCATATCCGAATTATCATCCATGTGTGGTTGTTGGGGCTCTAACATCTGGTTGGAGAACAAAGTTCTCTTTGCTAATTTTGGTTTTATCCAAAGGCAGCCACATTCATAAGACTAGCGTCAGCCAATTTTATTGGGGCTGGTTCTCATAATTATGCCTTGTTCACACATTCAGTATTTGGTCAGTATTTTGCATCAGTAGTGGAACATTTAGAGGAAAAGTATAATAGAAATACATGAACCACTCATGTAGTTTACATCCACTCCTGGTTTTGGCTTTTGGCTTACAAATACTGATGTAAAATACTGACCAAATTGTGAACGTGGCCTTAGTGTGGGCACCAGCAGTTGGAAGGAAACACAATACCAAGTGTCATGTTTTTGATTAATTGGAAGTTAGAGTGTAAAGACAAAAAAAGGACCAGGTTATAGTTGTTGTGTTACTGGATATAGAGGGACATGGGCATGATCACACTTAATCTGCGGTATACATTTGGCATATCTACTGGAAAAGCTTCCAGCAGCCTAATGTTTCAATGATGTATTCTTGGCGTCTGTATCTTTAATGTATGAAATGGCATAGTCTGTTGCACCATTCAATTCAGAGATGTCCAATTAAAAAAAAAATCACATAAGGTGCTGGCTCACATTTTTTACAACGGGAATGCTATTGGCGACATGTATACTTATACAGGCCATATGTTCAAAAACATGCCTCCATTGGAAAGCTCAAACCAAGGGCATACATGCTGCCCATGTAGCTGCTATGGCATTTTACATAGAAAAGGTCCAACCCTGGTTAATCTTACCCCCTTTTCTACTAGGTGAGGATAATATATGCAGGGCTCATCTATGGAGAAACCATATAGCTCGCAAGTAAGGAGGTGGGAAATAAAAACGAATCCCCGCCATCTTGGGTGGCAAAACCATAATTTTAATTTTTGCTATTGCTCACCTTTTCTTCTATTTATAGCATTAGTGTAAACCTAGTGTTGAAAGGACCTGTCACCAGGTCAAAATTGTCCAATTTTTGTTCTTATTTTACTCCCCAGAGTATTCAGTTTTCTTGTAAATCCACCATATGGTTCCAGAATCGTGGGGCTTTTAATTCATTGCTTATTTTTGTGGTCTTCACCATGGGACGAGGTTCACAGGATCCTCTGGGGCGTGTCTTTAGGTTGTTCTGCACCATTACCCTGTGAGCAAGGCCTGCTTGGTAAAGACCATAAAAATTAGCACTAAATATAAAGGCCCATATGTCGAACCATATGCTAGATTTTAGAAAAGCAAAAAATGTCATATTCAGGGAAGGAGTGTAAATAAAATAACAGAAAAAAACTGGCTACTTTTCAGCTGGTGACAGGTTCCCTTTGAAGGGGTTATTTCGTGTTTTTACTAAATGGACAGTGAAAACCATCCTTATCATACTATATTTTTTTTCTAACCAGCGAAATCCACCCCTTACCAACACTGTAGCTTCACTGGAAGTGATAACGTCTTTATCACCAATCACTTGACCGTGAAAGCCATTAAGTTACTGGTAGTCAGGACATCGTTACTTCTGGTCCAACAGAGACTGTAGACCGTTAAAGAGTTAGTAACGGGCTGGTACAACTTCTTTTTTCCATTCATTAGTATTGCTTCCCTTTGTTAATTAAAAAAAACGCAAAGATATATAATATTGATGCCAGATAGAAAAATAAGGTAATTAGGAACAATTTCCCGTATCTGAAATGAATATTATACTTTAATTAAAATGAAATAAACTTGTGTCTTAATGTTAATCAAGAACTTACAAATGTTTAAAAAAAATAAATAAAAAAAAAAGTTCTTGGGATAATTAAAAATTGTGTAACTTTTCAGCAAATGGCCTTCACTTCATATTTATCATAGGCACAAGACAGTTACAGCTTATGATGCGCATTAACCACAGTCCGTTTTTTTTTTTTTAATTATCACTAAAGGAAATGTAGCTGAAAATTAGTGGTTTTTTTTTTTTTTTTTTGCCTCTCTGCCTTTCGAAGTAAAAATTGCTATAAATTTACAATTTAAAAACCCGGGAATAATTGCCTCCACAAATTACTTTTTAGAAATATGAATCCAGAAATGCCAAGAAGCCGCTGTATTAATTTGATGATTTGTGCCTTAATTTGTTTGTAGTTTGAGGTTATCAGATTCTTCTTAAAAATAAAAAATAAAAATAAAAATTTGCAAGTCATTAACTTTTCACCATATGTTGCCAGATTGCAGGCATCCCAGGCTTTAAAATTATTTGCGCCATTTCCATGCAAATGTCATGTTTTTAACTTGGAAAAATGCAAAACTAATACAGTCTGCTAGGGAATGAGCTGGAACGATTCTTTTTCTAAAGCGAAGGCTATAAAGTAATTAACTAAACTTTTTCCAGCTAAAAATTTTGTACACCTTTTCTTATTTTATATTATTTAAAGGGAATCTATCACAGTTTTCTTTTCTATGTTATCTCAAGCACCATGATGTAGGGGCAGAGACCTTGATTCCAGGGATGTTTCACTTATGATTATTATTATTTCTATAGCGCTATTGATTCCATGGTTATCACTTCAGGACTACATGCCTTGTGCCTCCTAGTCTACTTCTCTGTGTAACTCCACCCCACCACTGATTGGCAGCTTTCTGTTAGTGATGTGGGCGGGGTTGTATAGGACTCCGCATTTTAGCTCTGCGGCAGAGAAAACAGCGGTTGTATTACAATGACAGCGTGCAGACCAGCAAGTGACACGTTGCTGGAATCAGGGTTTCAGCCCCTACATCATGCTGCTTTCAGACTACACTTCAAAAATCTGGTGACAGATTCCCTTTACTTGGAAATAAAGCAAAATGTATTGATGGTAAAGTGGACTTGACACATAATTCTGGCTTGAATGAATATATAGCAGTTAAAGGGGTTGCTCAGGTTTGCACTCTATCTGACTGCAGACTTGTGAATCTGCAGAGCGCACATATGCGTACTTCAGTTAAGACCATAGTCCTCTAAATCCCTCCATTTATGTCAGCCAAACCCGCCAATTTCTATGGGAGAGGATGACCATTTAAAAGGCTCCTCTCATCTTCATTTTTTAGGAGCGCATTGCTCCCTAGCCATCCCAATTTCCTGGATGCGAGGGGTGGGCACTTATGATTGATTGATAGTTCAGGCCAGCTGCATCATCATGCTGCATCATCATGCTGCTGGTCTGAATGTGTGCACTCTCATATCGGGGATTCCAGTAGCTGTTCTATAGAAATAAGTTGGGCCGAGAGGTGGCCAGGGACCTGGAGTCTGTACATATGTACACCACAAAGGTTCCGGCAAGCCCCAGGAAATGTTGCAACCACTACCATGTTGTTAAAGGGACCAGCTACCACTGCTGTCTTGTAACGGTGGCTAGTTCCTTTATCAACTAGCTGTATAAAAAATACTTCCCGAGGAGGCTGACTCGAAACGCGCGTTGGGGCTAATTTCTGACTCGCGAGGCACATTTGACATCATATGGGTGAGCATTTGGACTTTGCCCTTTACTTTAATGTCTGACTTTACTGCAAGGTCTGCTTTATGTGTGCTATCAGTCTGTCATTTGTTCAGAGATTTATTTTCTGCTATAACATGCGAGTTTGGGGGATAACCCTTTTTAGTATGTTCCTTCTCACATGGAACTTTTTCTTTCCCTGACCGTATCATCTGACATCTATCCATCTCGGATGAGGCATATCTATGACAGTATCATTCATTGTTACTATACATGTTTGATAAATCTGTATTATGTAGTTATGCTGCTCATAACCCGTATGCTACTTTTTGCCTGTGCTGTCACACTTTTGTGTCCTTACCTATAAAACTGCCATTTACCTTTTATATCTTGTTGCTTAAAATCTTTTTTAATATACCTTAATAACATTTATACCTTTTTATATGAACTAGATTTCATTATACTTATTTTATTTTTTTAATATTGGGGAATATCCGATCCGGTTTTCATTTTTGTTTCATAGTATATTGGGAGTTTTCTTTCTTAAAGAAAACAAAGCAGGTTTTACACTGCCTACACCTATTAAGCATTAGCCTTTTAATGCGTATGGGTGCTTCCAAAATGGGCATGTTGAATTACAACTCAATCTTTTGGTGAAGTGTCTAGCAGAGGGCTACTTTTCTCTCCCCATTGAAAACACATGAATGCTCAATTTTGCCGAGCATGCATTTGGGTAGAGGGTGAGGCTTAAAGGATAGTTGCCAGCCAGACAAGTGTTTGGC
>NW_027368754.1:0-17500 GCF_046119375.1 Phyllobates terribilis | reverse complement strand
ACACTTTTTTGTTAAGTATATAATTCCACATGTGTTAATTCATAGTTTTGATGCCTTCAGTGTGAATGTACAATTTTCATAGTCAAGAAAATACAGAAAAATCTTTAAATGAGAAGGTGTGTCCAAACTTTTGGTCTGTACTGTATATATATTTATATATATATTTTACTATGGGCCTAAGCACTAACAGGGCAGTCACAGATTGCTCCTGCCAGTGATACCGCAGCTTCTGCTGACCTCATGTCGACAGAGCTACAGTTTCTCTTCCACTCAGACTCTGTTGATGTGGCGTCATGCTGATTTGAAAACTGGTTCCCCGCTGCCTCACTGCAGGGAGCCGGATGTCAATTAGCATGTCATCAAGAGAGCAGCCCAGAAGAAGAGCTGCTCTGTTGACGTGGAGCAACTGCATCGCCAACAGGAGCAGTCTGTGATGTCTCCTAGCCGGTGCCAGGTAAAACAGACAGGTAGTTGAATCTGTTAGCAACTACCTGCTCAATAGTTTTTAGGCCCATAGTAGAAAAAAAATCCTGGACAACCCCTTTAAAGCTGAGAAATTGGTATAAATCTGTAATAGAGCATTAACTCCTTTTTATGACCTATGAGCCACCTTTTGAATTAACACATGTGGAATTATATACTTAACAAAAAAGTGTGAAACAGCTGAAAATATGTCTTATATTCTAGGTTCTTCAAAGTAGCCACCTTTTGCTTTGATGACTGCTTTGCACACTCTTTGCACTCCCTGAAGCTACACCTCTGGCACCATATCACTGCTCATCCAAACACATACTCACAAAATATCAAATATATTCCAAAAATGTTCATACATGACCCTCGATGTATTAATATGAATATTTTGGTTTACCCCTATGCTTTTTCTTTACAGGAGCAGTACCAGTTTCTCTACAAGGCAATGCTCAGCCTGGTCAGCACAAAAGAAAACGGCAGCGGCCCCATGGCATTGGACAAAAATGGAGCCATTTTGGTCAGCGACGAATCGGATCCTTCACAGAGCATGGAGTCTCTCGTTTAAAGAGACCCCCAGACAAAGGCACTACATTTGTTTAAAGAAAAAAAAAAACTTCTGACCTTCTTAAGACAAAGTGGACTTATCGAGGCCTTTTATTTGCCAGACTATAGGTTATACAATAACCCAATTACTTTTTTACACTGATAAAAGTTTTGATATTTATTTTTGCCATTTTATGTCTTAATGGTATCCTACTGAGCATTTGCACCTCTGTTCATTTCACACAGTGAAAACTCAGTCTAGTTTGCACTATATGATCAGTGTTACTGCCTATACCGCCCTAGAACATAGCAAAGCCCAGCAAGATGACATTCCCTAGATCCAACTCATGATCTTTTATCTTGACTTTTGATGAATTATTTTTTTTTTATATATATATATATATATACATAACTCGTAAAAAAAAGTGTTTTTAAAGCCCTTCTTGACCCCATTTTGCATTTTCAAATATGTCATCCATTACATGACTGCCATTTTGAAAATGGGGTGACCACTTCCTTTCTTTGCACACACTGTTATTTAAGTTGATAGCACATTATTATGTTGTACAGCCCTTTTGTCCAGGACACCGTCCCATGCATTCCACTTGCACATCATCACTCATAAGATTTAGGTTCACTTTGGTCTTTCACACACAACATTTTGTTATCTGCTATTTGGGTGGGGTTTTGGTTTTTTTAATTTTTATGTAATTTGTATTTACTACTTTTGTGATCCCAAATGAGCAATTCCATTGTTTTTTTGTTTTTTTTCGTTTGTAGCAACAACTCTGTTTAATTCATTATTCAATACGATAAACTTATTTTTATCAAATTTCGACTTTGGTTTTTCTAAATGTTTAATGCAGGGCAAAATCTAGGGACTTTGAGAGTCGTGTTTCAAAACTGGCATGTCTAGTTGAAATGTGCTGTCGGCAGTAGACCAAGGTAATAGGATTGTTGTACTACTTGTAATAGTAATGTATTAATAGTAGAGTTTAGCAAAAAGATAGACTAGGACAGGGTTGGACTGGCCCACCAGAGAATCGGAGAAACCTCCGGTTGGCCCTGGTTTCTCCTTCAGGAGCAGCTGCAAGGTTTGCACTATCGGGCTCTTGAGTGGCGTAGAAAGGTGGGCCCTCAGAATAAAATCCTCTGGTTGGCCCAATGTTCTTCAGCCTGACACTGGACTAGGATCATGTCCATCGAGTGGCCACATCGGTGGTCTGATTAGATTAGAGACAAGCAAACCTCCTACCTGCCAGCTTCCCAGGCACCTGTTTTGAATAGTAAGGCTATCGGGCACTTTTTTTGGTAGCGTGATGCATACATAACTTTGTGCCATCTAGAGATGAATGGATTGACTTGCATGATGCCGGTTTAGCATCCAGGCCAGTGGTACCTGGTGGCTTGCGAATGTCTTACTTTCTGGCGTAGCTTTTGATTAGCCGAGGCAAGAGCAACATCATTTGTGCACATCACACACAGATGACATCTCGCCAGCCCTAGCTAATCAAAAGTGGAGGCAGGAAAGTAAGAGGTTCATGAGACCCCCATCTAGCCACCAGGAATACTAGCCTGGACTCCTCTAGAATCGATCTGCTCATCTCTAATGCCAACTAATTCATAGAGGCGCCAAGGATGGTTGCATTTAGGAGGAAGTTCGCAGGGATCTAGTTCTTGGCTGCTGTTCAAAAGTCTTGAAAATCTTTTCCCTCAACTCTAATGAATAAAATTGCTCTTCAGTGATTCAAGAGGCTCTATTCTTCACTGGTGGATTTACAATCTGACATGTAGAAATTACGACGTCTATGACTATATTAAACTTTTAATCTGTCCTTTGATTTTTCCGACATGAGGAGTTCTTGGCGCATGGAAAATAGGTTTATAATTAATGGGCAACTATAAAAAAAAAAAAACCTAACATGCTTAATCCTCCTATGACGCGTGCCATTGAGTTGTCCTGATTTTTTTTTTGGTCAGCGGCATCTGCCAAAATCAGCTGGTTTTGGTCACTTTATTGCATGCTAGATAGGCAAGATCTTACCACCGTTAACAATTAAATGTTCCCATTTTCATTGTAGAGATGGCTAGTTATACTCATATCCTATCCATTAAAACTAATTTACATAAACCAATAAGCCAGAGCCCTTCTAGGTTTATTTTCCCAGCAACTGGACAACCTCTTTTAAAGGGAAACTGTTGAATTATAAAAGTAGTTTGATCTGTCAGCAGCATATTATGGAGCAGAGCATATTGATATAGTTCTTTGGAAAATATTCAGTATATTCTAAATTATTCATTTAAATCTCTACCCATCCGGGGCTCAGAAGTCCAGTGGGTGGGCCTCATACAGAAATATCTGTCAATAACTGACTAGAATCACCCACTAGACTTCTAAGCTCAGAATGAACAGGATTTCGATAGAAAGAATACAAGTTATATGGAATCTTTCTCCACAAACCTGTAAATCAATATGTTCTGCTCCTCTTGCTCTTGAACATGCTGATCTATCATGCAACAAGTTAAACATGACATGTTCCCTTTAAATGTGAAAATTCCTGACTGATGCTGTAACTTAGTCTGTCCAGAATTTTGTTTTCTTCTAGAGGTTTCGCCACTCCCATAACCTTTGTCTGGTGTTACAGCTCAGGTCAATTTGCTTACATGAAATTATCAATCACCCCCCTAAGGGTAAAAATGAGCTGTTCACACATTGGAAGAGGAATGTCTGTGACTTGTGACAAAACAAAGTTATAGGATGATGATTGCGTCATCCACTGCTTCCTTTCAATTAATAGAATTGTGCCCTCAGTTGGAGTTGCTGATTGTTCTATACAAAAAAAATATTCTGAAAAGACCATTTTTTTTTTGTTCCAGAAACACCAATCAGTCTATATCAGGATCTGATATTACAGCTCAGCTACATTCACTTATATCAATCTTCCCCTCTGGCCGTGAAATGTGACTGCATGTGCGTTCTATAGTCGCCCTCCTCAGTGACTTTCTGCTGACTCCTCCACTGAAAATGGGTTTTCGGTCTTCCTGCATCAAGGATGGCCTCCGCAGTGGCATGTGGAGCACAACTGGAAGTCTGAGTCATGCTTCCTTGCCTTTCTTGTGCTATGGAGACTGTTTATACTTCCCACCGCTTCCGATGCCCCTGTGGTGGCCATCTTGGATGCAGGAACACCAGTTCTTTGGTCTCAGTGGAGGATGTAGCAGGAGGTAAAAAGATAGAAGGCACCACTTAAATTACTTTACATTTTTCATGCATAGTCAACTTTCGATGACAGGGAGGGAGGGTTGCTTTAATAAGACTCTACTATAATAAACGCATTGAGGACAACTATGAATTAAGAGTGTCTGACAAGAGGCGTACACCTCGCCTCCAACTCCTGCTGGAGTAAGATTTGTGGCGTTGCTAACCACCACTCATCATGAATTTGATGATCAGTGGTTGCGACACCCCCGTACCACCCCAGCTCAGCCTACTTTGTCGGAGCTGGGCTAAAATAGCATGACAACGCCAAAAGTTGGAAAATGTTACCGCAGCTGCCAGTTGCACTAAAATTATGCAACTTTTCAAAGCTCTTTGCCCCATTCAAGTGTAAAAGCTTTGAAGAATTGGGCCTATAGTGTAAAATATTTGACTGTAGAGAGTTTTGGAGATAAGACAATCCATTAACTTTAGTCTTTTTTTTTTTTCACCACCTCCTCTCATATGCTAAAAGGATTAGTTCCGATACTAGAGATTAGCGAACCCAAACTTGCAAGTTCGGGGTTCATACTGTATAGTTGGTGTCCGGTGCTAAACGCTGATCACAGACGTTCCCTGGAAGTCCATTTCAATATTCCGGGGTAAGATCATTGCAGAGAGAATTTTTTTCAGCTCCAGAGTTCTGGTCCCCATTGTTTTCAATAGGGTTGAAGTTCAGGTACTGTTCTGGTACCTGACCCGAACTTTGGAAAAAAGTTCAGGTAGGATTCCAGAACCCGAACTTCCACCGGTCCACTCATCCTTACCCGATACTAGTGATAATGCCTTGGTGCTATGTAAATGAAAATACCTGTGTAGATTTATTCTATCCCCTAAAATTACTAAGAGATCTGTGGAATAACAAAGATAAGACTGATGATGATTGTAGAAGGAACACTCCCTTACTATTCCACCTTGACCGTAAAATAGGGCATTCAGTAATACTATAAACCACAGAGTTGCCCGCTTGTAGTTTGGAATTTATTGATGGACTACAGCAGGGTTCCCCAACTCCAGTCCTCAAGGCCCACCAACAGGTCAGGTTTTCAGGATTTCCTTAGTATGGCACAGGTGATGGAATTATTGCCTGTATAGGTGATGTAATTATCACCTGTGCAATATTAATGAAATCCTTAAAACATGACCTGTTGGTGGGCCTTGAGGACTGGAGTTGGGGAACCCTGGACTACAGGATACAAAAAATATATAGGTTACTTGCAGAAAGGCCAGGGTTTAGACGGCTATATCAAAAAATTGCAAATTGTAAATTGCAGACATGACTAGGCTCTTTGGGCTTATCCACATTGTAGACAGGTGCAGGGAGCTACCTTATACATTTCATCTATTATTCTGGTCCGTAAACCAAAGTAATGCATGCTGCGATAATAATTTCTCAAGTATTACTATTAGTGATGAGCGAACGTGTTCTGTTAACCCTTTCGGTGCGCATGCTCGGGAGTTCAAATGTTATGTTTGAGCCACGGTGTGTACATGATTTGCGACTGTTAGGCATTCCTCATATGTATTAAAGCTGTCAAACAGTCGCAAATCATGGACATGGAGTGATTCAAACATAACATTCAAGCACTCCGCAAATACTCAGAAAACCCCTGAGCATGCTCGTAAATCTCGAGTAACGAGCATGCTCGCTCAACACTAGTTACTATCTATTCTTTTGCACCTTTATAAAATGGGCTATACTAGGTCTGTAACACACACAGAATGCACATTGACAGATTATGCGCTCTTCTAAACGAGGACTAATTCATGTTACCAAACAATGGGTTGAAAAAAGATCTGAGCTCAAGTCCTCCAACTGTCAGCGCAAAATTACTATTCAAACCAAGCACAGGTGCTCGGTATACCCTCGGTATACCCTAGAAGTGACCAAACTGTTCAGTGCACTTTCCCACCTACTTGTTTGTCCACCACTCCTCTTTAATAGTGTTGAGCGAGTATGTTCTGTCCGAGTACGCTCGGGCCGAGCTCCGAGTATTTATAGCTGCTCGGTGATATGGTTGAATCCCTCCCGTGTGCATGATTTGCAACTGTTTGACAGCTTTATTACATGTGAGGAATGTGTAAGAAATAGACAGTTTTATTACATGGGAGGAATGTCTAACAGTCGCAAATCATGCACACGGGAGTGATTCAAGCATATCACCGAGCAGCTATAAATACTCGGTGCTCGGCCCGAGCGTACTCGGCGAAAGGGTTAACAGAACATACTCGCTCAACACTACTCTTTAATTGACAGTAGGGATGAGTGGACACGTGGAAGTTCATGTTCGACCGAGCTTTAGTCCAAAGTTCGGTTTGGCTACCAGAACTGTACCCGAACTTGAACCTGAACCCTATAGAAATCAATGGGGGCCAGAACTTTGGAGCTGGAAAAAATCTCTCTCCTCCCCGAACTGTAAAATGGACTTCAAGGAGAAGTCAGTGTTCGGAGTTCAGCACGGGTCTGGTGCGAACCCTGAACTTTGCAGTTCGGGTTCGCTCATCTCTAATTGACAGCTTTTAGTTTTACATCAGTTTATATCAGTAGGTGGAAAACCAAATAGGGGTGCAATGAACTGCTTGGTCATGCTGAGGGTGCACAGAGTCTGTGCTTGGTTTGAATGGTCATTTTGTGCTGACTGTTTGTTTAAAAAAAATTACAGAAAATATTTGTTAAAATTAAATTTAAAAAAATGCTCCGGTGCTCTCAGGCGGGATATGAAGTTCTTCTGTCACCTGAACACTGGAATGGGACATCGGACGTGCCTTTCTAGACAACCCCTTTTAGACAAGAGGCGGAAACCCATATTTAGAGCTCCATTGTTGAAAACACCTCAAATATATTTCCGTAATAGGAAATGCATTTATTGATTACATGGACAAGCAAATTTTTGCTAATCTTTAGCAACAATATTTGTTAGAGAATAAAGGTTGATGATAAAGTTCCGCAATATATATTTTAAAGTGAAGGTTCATGTCAAGAAGTGACCCGATTTATGCCAACTTTATTAAATGAATTCACCAGTGACTCAGGGGGAAGTAGTCTTTCATAAACTGTTATTATTATTAACCACTGACCTTGGTTTTAAGGAGATGGCCTTGAATGTATAAGAGTTTGTTTCAATGTGACTTCTGAAATATACCATGTTCTGATGTATACATTTATGATTGTACCCAATACAACCATTTCTATTGCTTATTGGATACCATGTCAAGGTGTAATGGTGATAATCTGATTTTATATACCATACTATTTGGAAATGATTGACCGTGTCTTGTGTCTCTTATTCTGAGGTGCACCTGCTGCCTACAGGGGAAGTGGGAACATTTTTAGGGAGTCAATAAGTGTCACTCATACTCTTGATAGTCACAGAATTCCCATTAACCATGCTTAGCAGATCTGTCGAGAGAACCTCTTGTCTATACTTCAACGAACCATAGGTTGGAGACCACTGGAGTAGAGGGTATTTAGATCTGTTTTTTGCGCCAGTGGCCTTCAACTTCTGACCCTTTAGCTGATGCCAAACTACATTTCCAATAGTAAGATTTGGAAAGCCTCAGATTAGAGGACATTGCCTCACACTATTATTACATGAGCGAGAACTTTGTTTTGGTCACCTAACTTCAGCATATGTAGAACTTTGCATCAATGCATGACTGTCTGCCCAGTGCTTACTGGCCCCAAAACTAGGCTTAATCTAGCCATCTGTTTCACAGATTTGACCATTGTAGACTATTAAAACATAATTAAGGTAATTTCTGAAGCTAATGTAAAGGCCCCCGAACATATTGGTTGAACAACTAGTAAACCCAACCACCAAATATCTGATGTGTATGGAGCCTCACGACTCTCCCCCAACAGATAATTGAGGTGAGAAGAGCAGTTAAATTTAATTACCCATCCTTTGGTTTTCTGGAGAGCTAAATACCTGCCAGGGGTGTCTAACAGCAGCCTTTGCTTCTCTCACCATTGAAAGTGCATGACCGCTTGGCCAAGTGCTCACGTGTATGGGGAAGTTGGGAGAGAGCTGTCAGCCAACAAGTCTTTCATATTCATGGCCAGCTTAAGTAAGAAGTGGAAGAGTTATCCTTATCTAACCAAATTCAAGCTCAGAGGCCTATTTAGAAAAATAAAATATTGTTATTTACGCAAATGCTCAGATTTTCCGGTACACTAGATTTGATACAGCTCTTCCATTAAGGGATTTCCCAAGATCGTTGAAAGAAAATGGCATAAAATAACATAACAAGCATCATTTGCCTCTCTTGCCACATGCCAAAGTAACCACCAATTCCACGTGAACTTGGAGACGTGATCCATTATTGAGCACAGATGACAAAAAAATCAACTTGACGAAAAAACAACTTTCTATTAACAGGACTACACAGATTGCTCAAATACCACATATTATTTCTAATAATAATTCCTGCAGAAATTATTATGCTTTGCTTATATAGTGCCATCATATTCCAAAATAATTATGATTTCTGTAAGGTTACAGTAAATATTAAAACTTTAGTATCATCACGTAAAAAAATGGATTCCTAGATAGAATTCAGTAGGTCGGATTTGTAATACCAGAGTCATCTGTACAATTTGTTTTTCATTATAAATTTATGAGGACTAGAGATGAGCAAACCCAAACTGTATAGTTCGGAGCTGAACTCCCAACTCTGACTTCTCCCGGAAGTCTGTTTTAGCATTCAGAGAGAGAGAGACACTGTGGGGGTACTCTGCTTCCTTTGGCAGCCTCCAAGCCCTTACTATGACCATTTTACAGAACCAAAGTTTGGGTCCACAATGACTTTTATTGGGTTTGGGTAGAGTTCTGGTACCCGAATCGAACTTTGGACTAAAGTTTGGTTAAACCCAAACATCTACGAGTCCCCTTCATACCTAATGGGGACCTTGGGTTATCTCCAGGCTTCTACCCATTTACATATCAACATTGTCCTGGCAAGTCAATATTTTATAATTCTTCAAAAAAAAATACACACTCTTTCTAGATATCGTGGCATTACATTATAATTCATAATATATAGCATCAATCACCATCCATTTTTGACTTTTAAAACAGGATATTGCTTGTTAACCTACAAAAAAACATATGTACCATCAATGAATCTATATTATACATGGAAATATTTATTTCCAGCTTTGTAAATAAATTCTATACATTACTAAATTTTGAAATTTATGGTCTTTAAGAGGTGACAAAGTGAAAACTTTGAGATGACCACCTAAACTTACAATGAAAAATAGTTTAGAGTGGTGGACCTCATGAAGACATGCATACACATAGGACTTGAGGGGATTAAAGAACCAATTGTGAAAAATCTGGTCTGGATTAGAGGTGGTCTTATCAAAGAACTGGTCATTCAGAGAGGTTTAATATCCTATGACTGAAATATCTAATTATGGATACTAAGCCTAAAGAGATGGCCCCTTCCAATGTTAATTTCACAAGTTAATCTCTGGGCATGTGTAATATTAGGGTATATGGACATCAAAAAGAGAAGCTTCAGATCAGTTTTACATGCGTTGAGGCAGGGAGAACCTAGAACCAGTGGCCGCTAAACACCAATGATTAAAGAAGTTGACTTCCATTTGTAAAGGGCTTATTTTTAAAGGAAAATAACTTTTAAAAGTTTCACCTTATTAGATAACTCTTCTGCCTAAAAATGATTTAAAATACCCAACTTCCTGACCAATCTAAAATTTACATCCAGCTTTTAAAGTTGAAGTCATTCGTAAGACCTGACCATGTCGAACAATCTACATTTTTGTTTTCAAAAAAACACAATAGGCGTTAACCAGGTCTAAAAAGTTATTACAAGACATGGACTTCAAACAATCAACTAATGAAGTCCTGCTGACTTAGGACTAGAACAATACAGGTTTAGCCTTGCCATAAATCCCAAATTACAAGGGTCTATAGGAAGTTGCTTAACCGAAAAAAAAGTAGAGAAAGCTATATGTACCTGATTCTATTGGGGTATATTATGGACCTAGATTGTCCCTAGAACCAATATTTCTAACATTTCTATAATACTGCATGCAATGAAACATGCCAGTCTTTAAGGGAAAATTAATGTATGAAACCAAAAAGTCATTCACATTAGGCTAATATTCTCCTCTGAGTATTTGGTTGAGGTGCTACAGTCTTAATACCTGAAAATGGTATGAAGGGTGTCCCCTGACATATCCATTCACTTAAATCAAGCAAATGAAGTCCAAAAGACGAATCCTTGGACCCAGTTTGACCTCCGTAGTGGCGGTGTTTGTCTTTTTGGCGGAACACAAAAGCATAGTCTATCAAGCTATTGTATCCTGCAAAAAAAGAACAAACACCACTGTAAAGAAGATCAAGCAGAGTCCAAATTTTCATCCTTTGGACTCTGTCTCATTAAAGTAAATCAATAAGTTTTCTGACTAATGCTTTTTGGCATAAATAGGTAACCCACCCCCGATGGAGAGTATTGACATAATATGAAGCCAACATTACATAGGTGTTGTGTTATGTATTCATACGGTGGAGGTCCAAATGTGGTCAAACAATGATTTGGTACTTTCGAATGGGATAATATCCTTGTGTTGTGTTCATGCTTAGCTTCAAAAGTCTCTTTTATTAATTAATTTTATTTTTGGTCAACTAATGGGTTACATGTTAATCAGGTTTTTCAATATTCATATACAACTGAAGTATAATCAATTTGGAGAAAGTACATACATTGGTCATAATAAGTTGCCAAAATGAAGATGTGAAACATAATTCATCTAATTAAAGAAAAATCTAAATTTGTCGAAACTACCCAGGTTACCAAAGAGATTTTGCATTGTAAAGTTTTAAAATTTACTCGCAAATATCAGTATGTTTTTATTTTTTTGGACAGTAGATAACCTCTTATTTTTATTTCCCTTCCTCAGTTTGTTTTTTTTTTCGTTCACTTTTTGAATTTTTTTATTCTACCGTAATCCACTGTGGTAAAGTATTGCTTTGTCTGCAAACCAATTTTCCCCGAAATGTTGCTAATGTGGAAAATGACTCTCCGTCTCATGATTTTATTATTTACAAAACGGGACACATTTTCTACCAAATGTAATTAAATAAAAAATGAAAAATTATATAAAAATGTTTAAAAAAAAAAAAAAAAAAGTTTTAGGAAAAAAAAAAAAACAAGAAATCTCCAACTAAGGAGATATAAACTTTTATAAAATGTCGCATCTCCCCAACATTTGGGGTAGTGACTTGTATTTGAATATAGTATACAGCCATTATTTCTTAATCTAGAGCGCTACACTTTCACGTGATCATTCTTTTCCTTCACATTTACTAAAGCGGAAAAATTCATTACAAGTGTAAATAATTTTCTTGCTTCTGAAAACTTTGTATCTATGGTATATAAATCATAGGATTTTATATTTTCATATAAAGCTATTTTTTTTTCTAGTTTTTTGCCCCACATTTTCTTTCTTATTGTAGTGCACATAAGATATTTAACATTGAAATCACCTTGAAGAATAAAAAAAGAAAAAAAAAAAAAAAAAAACTTTAATGAGGGCCAGTGTTTGTGGAAGTTGGATTTTCTATTTGGTTTATGGTTACCTATAGGTGCAATAGGAATGAAGCATCAGTCATCGACTACATTTATCTCATCATGGTGTCGATTTAAAAAATTTTCTTTTCTAAACTTTTTGTAACTTGAATTGTTTTGCTTTTTTTTGTTCACTCTAAAATAATATCAAATCATATTATAGTGTTATTTAATATGTAAATTGTATTGCGATACATTAAATAAAGTATGGTTTTTGATGTAAATTTGTTTTTTCCTGGAATCTTTACAATCTGTACAATGTGCCTTTTAAAACAAGAAAACGTAGAAATTTCCTCTAAAGTTTACCAAGTCATATTTTAATGTGTTTATTTCTATAACCATTACAAACACAAATTGTCATTGCATGGGTGCATAAATACATTCTTTCTTCACTATTTCAAAGTGCTGCCCATCCATTAAAGGGAATCTGTCAATAGGATCAACCCTCCTTAGCTGTCTGCATGGGCATGCAGGTCATAGAAAATTTAGGAAAACTATACCTCGATGTCTGTAATCTGATGTCTTATTCCTGAGAAATCCACCTTTTTCCTAACATTTACATATTATGATCTATATGCCGGACATAGATCTCCCTGAGAATCTGCCTCCAGAGCTTATTTTAACCCCTTTACCCCCGAAGGAGGTTTGCACGATAATGACCAGGCCAATTTTTACAATTCTGACCACTGTCACTTTATGAGGTAATTACTCTGGAACGCTTCAACGGATCCCCCTGATTCTGAGATTGTTTTTTCGTGACATATTGTACTTCATGATAGTGGTAAAATTTCTTCGATATCACTTGCGTTTATTTGTGAAAAAATCGGAAATTTGGCGAAAATTTTCAAAATTTAAATTTTTATGCCCTTAAATCAGAGAGATATGTCACACACAATAGTAAATAAGTAACATTTCCCACATGTCTGCTTTACATCAGCACAATTTTGGAACATTTTTTTTTTAGTAGGGAGCTATAAGAGTTAAAATTTGACCAGCGATTTCTCATTTTAACAACAAAATTTACAAAACCATTTTTTAGAGACCACATCACATTTGACGTGACTTTGAGGGGCCTTTATGACAGAAATACCCAAAAGTGACACCATTCTAAAAACTGCACCCCTCAAGGTGCTCAAAACCACATTCAAGAAGTTTATTAACCCTTCAGGTGCTTCACAGGAATTTTTGGAATGTGGAAGAAAAAAATGAACATTTAACTTTTTTCACAAAAATGTTACTTTAGACCCAAATTTTTTTATTTTTGCAGGGATAACAGGAAAAAATGGACCCCAAAATTTGTGCAATTTCCTCAGAGCACGCAGATACCCCATATATGAAGAAAAACCACTGGGTGCATGGCAGGGTTCAGAAGGGAAGGAGCGCCATTTGACTTTTTGAATGTAAAATTTGCTTGAATAATTAGCGGACACCATGTTGCGTTTGGGGAGCCCCTGATGTGCCTAAACAGTGGAAACCCCCCACAAGTGACCCCATTTAGGAAACTAGACCCCTTAGGGAACTTATCTAGATGTATGGTGAGCACCTTGAACCCCCAGGTGCTTCACAGAAGTTTATAACATTGAGCCGTAAAAATAAAATTTTCACATTTTTCCAGCAAAAATGTTTTTCAGCCCCCAATTTTGCATTTTCATAAGGGTAACAGGAGAAATTGCACCATGCAGTTTGTTGTGCAATTTCTCCTGAGTAAGCCGATACCCCATATGTGGGGGAAAACCACTGTTTGGATGCACGGCAGAGTTCGGAAGGGTAGGAGCACCATTTGACTTTTTGAATGTAAAATTTGCTTGAATAATTAGCGGATGTGCCCCTGATGTGCCTTAACTGTGGAAACCCCCACAAGTGACACCATTTTGGAAACTAGACCCCTTAGGGAACTTATCTAGATGTGTGGTGAGCACCCTGAACCCCCAGGTGCTTCACAGAAGTTTATAACATTGAACCGTAAAAATAACATTTTCACATTTTTTCAACAAAAATGTTTTTCAGCCCCCAATTTTGCATTTTCACAAGGGTAACAGGTTGCGTTTGGGGAGTCCCTGATGTGCCTAAATAGTGGAAACCACCCCACCCTCCCCCCAGTGACTCCATTTTGGAAGCTACACCCCTCCAGAATTTTATCAAGAGGTATAGTGAACATTTTGAACCCAGAGGTACGACACTGAATTTGATAACATTAGGTCATCATATTGAATAAGTTGTCATTAGTCTTGAGTGCAAGTGCTCGCTACTTGAGTTTGCATCAGGTACTAGGGTATGCACCAATATCGCGGGTGCTCATGTGACATGCTCGAGTCCCTGCCCCGCATGTTTTTTTTAGTAGACACCCAAAAAAAAACATGCAGGGATCGCTCGTGCATGGTAGGCAATCCTTGCAAGGTTTTTTTGGCTGTATAACAGCTGCAAAACATATGGGGAGGAGACTCGAGCATGTCACTCGAGCACCCGCCATACTCGGTGCATACCCAAGCACCTGATGCAAACTCAAGTAGCGAGTACTTGCGTTCACTAGTCACCATATCGTCGTCATTTTTTTTTTCTTTACTTCTGAAAAAATCCCAACCCTAGCCCCAACCCTAGCCCTAGCCCAACATTAACCCAAACCCTAGCACAACCCTAACCCTAAAGTTTATTTTTGACGGCGTTCCTCATGCGGTATAAGTGATTAGACGACTTTATTCTTCGGGTCGGTGCAATTACAGCGATGCCAGAATCATATCGGGTTTTTATGATTGTCAGCTGTCACACACTAAAAGACACATTTTTTTGCAAAGACTAGTTTTTGCACCGCCATATTTTGAGAGCTATAATTTTTTCATATTTCGGCCGACAGAGTCATGTGACAGCTTGTTTTTTGCGGGACAAGTTGATGTTTTTATCGGTATCATTTTCGGGCAAATGACATTTTTTGATCGCTTTCTATTCCGATTTTTGGGAGGCAGAATAAACAAAAGCCAACAATTCAGGAATGTTTTTTTTTATTTTTATGCCGTTCTGCGTGTGGTAAAATTGATAAGGTAGCTTTATTCTTCGGGTCAGTACGTTTGCAGCGGTACCGCATTTTTTTTTCTTTTTTAATATATTTTGTCGCTTTTACACAATAAAAACTATTTTATAGAAAAAAGAATTGTTTTTGCATCGCTTTATTCTGAGAGCTATAACTCTTATTTTTCTGTTGTTGGAGCTGTATGGTGGCTAGTTTTTTTGCGGGAAAAGATGATGTTTTCAGTGGTACCATTTTTATTTACATTCATCTTTTTGATCGCGTTTTATTCCATTTTTTGTTTGGCTGTATGATGATAAAACATAGTTTATGTTTCTTTTTTTTTTTTTTTTTTTTTTTTTTTTTTTTTACAGTGTTCACTAAAAGGGTTAACTAGTGGGACAGTTTTATAGGTCAGGTTGATCCAGACGCGGCGATACCAAATATGTGTACTTTTATTGGTTTGTTTGTTTTTTTTTTCCTAAGATTATTTATTTATGGGTACAATATATATATTTTTTTATTTATTTATTTTTTTTATATATATTTTTACAATTTTTTTTTTTCACTTTCTGACATTTTTATTACTTGTTCACATTGTCCCACTATGGGACTTTCACTTTATGCAGCCTGATCGCATGCATGGCATAGAAAGCAGCAACTCCCTATGCCATGCAGCCTGTCAGCGCTGCTCAGGGAGAAGTTACTTTGGTCGTGCACTGCGCATGACCAAAGCAACTTCCTGCCTCCTGGTGACCCGGATGTTGTCATGATGACGTCGGGTCACCATGGCAACATCCGGGAATGGATTCAGACGCCGCTGGACGCCGGCAGAGAAGGTAAGTATCGCGCTTACCTCCTCTTGCCACCGGAATGCTGCGATCTATCTCGATCTCAGCATTTCGGGGGTTAATGTGCCAGGAGCGGTGCGGGACTGCTCCCTGCACATAGCACAGGGTGTCAGCTGTGACAATCAGCTGACACCCGGCGGCGATCTTGCCCGCACCGCTTGTGTGTGGGCGAAATCGCCAGGGCGTATTGATACGTATCGGGCCCCTAAGGCCCAGGGCACAGATACGTACTAATACGCCCTGGGCCAGAAAGGGGTTAAATGAAAGAGGGTGTTACTAGTGTGAGACATATAATGACTGACAGTCTACCAGTGTGAGACATATAGATCAGGAGAGCAGACTGTCAGTCATTACATGTCTCACACTGGTAACTCCCCCTTTCATTTAAAATAAGCTCTGGAGGCAGAATCTCAGGGAGATCTATGTCCGGCCCATAGATCTTAACAGCTTTACATATTAAGGAAAATGTGCATTTCTCTGGAATAAAACATCCGATCGCAGATATCAAGGTATCATTTTATTCAGCTTCCTGTGACATACATGCACATATAGATGGCTTAGGAGGGTTGACCCTACAGACAGATTCCCTTTAATGATTTGTGTGTCATAAAATCTACAGTCAGAACTCCCGAGGCTGGCAATGTTTTTCCATAGGCAGTGTAAGACCCACAGGAATATTACATATAGTAAATCCTTGATGGGCTTAAGATGGTTAGAAAGTAGTAACCAATATCTCTTCAAGTGTAAAGTGTTGGAAGTGTGATCCATGATAGTTATAATTTAATATTGGATATCACAAGAGGACTCTGGTGGGTTAAAATTTTAAAGGTAGTCTAGGACAGGAAAGAAGCTATATTTTTAGTTCAAAGTAGACCAGTCAACAGTTTTTTACAATACATACTGCATACATTAATAGAAATCTCTAACACCTGATGAGGTTGGTGTACTTACTATGAAAATTTGTCAGATTTGGCTATAGAATTATTTTTCAAAGTTTAGTCTCAATCTCTGCTAAATTAACCTGATTGACAACTCCTCAGTGTTCATCCTCCCTCTTGCTGCTGAAATCTCACACTGCTTAGTACAAGCCGCATCTGTCAAGATCGGTGGGTGGGTGGGCACTGAATACACTTGAACTCATAAGTGCTCTCTCTCTTTAGGTAGACATAAAGTGTTCATCTTAATATCAGGATTATATTATATATTTCTGACATGAATTTTCAAAGCTAGTACACCAGCCTTATCAGAAGACTAATTGAATAATATATGCAGGTTGTATTGTGAAATCTGGTGACAAATTCACTTCAAACTTCCACTGCTAAAAAAAAAAAAAAAGTAACATCACAGATCTGATCTCAATGAACAAAAAGCTTATGTTGAAAACCTTTCTTGATATAAGTTGTGTAACTTATTGACATATTAATAATAAATGAAAACTAAAATTATCATCCACTTGAGGGCTGAATTGCAAATCAGCCCCAAAAATCAAAGAAAAAAAAAATAACAGATTGATCCAATTTGCTTGAATTTCCTCACTGCAACTCAGTATGTATGGCCCTCATGTGCCTATATACACACCTGACAAGGCTAGGCATGTATCATGCTAGGTATTCATGCAGCGAATGACAAAGGGAAAAGGGGGGAAACCCAGCAACTAGGGAAAGGGAGAGTTGAGACCCTTAGGTAGATCTAACAACATCCTGACTCCCCTATTATCCTTAGATAGGTTCCTCACCTATCGCCGAACAGGATACCTAAACCTTGGCTGTCCCTAGAGCTAGG
>NW_027368753.1:0-47499 GCF_046119375.1 Phyllobates terribilis | reverse complement strand
ATACCCTGCACAGTACAGCTCCTCCTGTATATATACACTGCACAGTACAGCTCCTCCTGTATATATACCCTGCACAGTACCGCTCCTCCTGTATATATACACTGCACAGTACCGCTCCTCCTGTATATATACACTGCACAGTACAGCTCTTCCTGTATATATACCCTGCACAGTACAGCTCCTCCTGTATATATACACTGTACAGTACAGCTCCTCCTGTATATATACACTGCACAGTACAGCTCCTCCTGTATATGACGCGCCCCCTGGGCCATATTCTTTAGGGGGAATATCCGGAGCCGGATCAGATGGGGGTTGTAGTCTTCCGAGTGGCTGTGACCCGGTCCGTGCCCAGGGTGTCAAACTCAGTTGTATGTGGCAGTCCTACAGATGTTATTAAGTTCTTTATTGTCGACTACGCCACCCGTTGTATTGCGGTCACTATGGCCGCCGCTGCAGCAGGGTCCGCTGAGGCTGATGGTGTTGGTGCAGCTTTTTATGGTATAACCCCCAACGGGTGGGGTATAGCCTCAGGGGGTCAGGTGCAGAGGATGGGGGTTGTGGTGGTGCAGCATAGATGTTAAAGGAAGACAGAGTCGGGTTGTGCAGTTTAGGGTATTTACTTACTGCTGATGTTCCGGTCACTCCAGCTTCAAGTGACCTCCCGAGCCGTGCTGCGTCCACCAGGTCCTGGATCCAGCCAACCCCCAAGCGAGTCCGGAGCGTGACCCTGAGCTCTCCTTCTGTCCTTTCTCTGGCCGTCCCCACTATTGATCCACCCAGGTCCAGCTCCCTCGGGCCTTCTGTTGGGAGACCCTTGGCCTTGGGTTCCCTGACCCTCCACGTGGTTTGCCTTCGTGGTGGATGTGGTGGGTGGCCGTGGCAGACGCTGCCCACGGCCTCCGGTCTCTGGCTGGGGTCTGTTTTTGCCCCCACCAGCTTGGGTTCCGGTACCCTGATGCCGACTCTTCACCCGTAGCTTGAATTTGGGTTCTCAGAGTCCTCTCTTTATCCCCTCTCTGGGTCTTTCCTTCTTTCTCCTCTCTCTCTCTCTGGGACTGCTCTGCTCCTCTTCCTCCTCTGACTTCTCTCTGCAAAAGGCTGACAGACTGACTGACCCTGATCTCTGATGGTGCCCACCTTATATACACCCTCTATGTGTGAGCTCAGGTGACCAGCACCCAATGAGCTCCTATCTTTACCCAGGCTGCTCCCCCTATCTGCCCCTACACTACTTGGGATGTTCCACCCCCCTCCCACTCCAGCCAGGAACAGACTCGGTCGTACCTGCACATTTCTAAGTGGGAGTACCGTCGGTCTGCTCCTCGGAAATGGGATGTATGTAGTGCATGCAGCCTACCGAGCTCAGTTCCACACTCCATCCTTACCCGGGAGTGGAATATCACACCTCTGGATTGAGGTGCAATACCCCTGTAGCAGCCGAATCCTCAGGGTGCTACATTCCCCCCTGGTAAATCACAGCACGTCCTCGGGCTGTAAGACATAACATCCACAAACATACATTTTTTTTTTTTCATAAACATAAACATAATAAAACATCATATAAAACTTTTCATATAATCATTCTCGTCGCCTCAGGCTCCTCCTCCGGTCACTGTGCAACGTGTGACCGGGTAAAGTGCGACAGTCTCTCTGGAAAACTGGTTTTCCTATAAAACCGGTAGGGGGCGCTTTAGGACGCGCAACTATTTACAGGGATATGGCCGCTCTCAGTCCTCGGCCAGGTATTGGGGAGGAATGACCGCTCTCAGTCCTCGGTCAGTGGGATTTAGGGGTTAAACGGGTAACAGTTCACACTTGCTGGTCCCAACGGGGACTATTTTTAGCAACAGTTACAGTTTCAGTTTATGGTGCCCCGACGGGCAACTATATACAGCTCCTGCTTCGCTGTACTTAACGACGGCGTCCTCCTGCTCTTTCTTTATTGTTACCTTTGGCTCTAGTTTCAGACCCGTCCGGGTCCTCTTGTTCTTCCTCCTCACACCGCAGCTCTTCCTCCGTCAGACGATGCACATGGAGGGCGTAGGGTCCTTTGGCACACTTGTGCCGGGTGAAAGTGACCTCGTCCCCGATGTAAAGGTCACGACCTCTGTGTCCCTCCGGTAGGTGGGACTCAACGTCTCTCCTGGTCACGAAGACGTCGCCTAGGGTGCGGTGGTCTCGGATGAAGCCCCACCCATGCTGCATATTAAACTTTATCACAGTCCCGGTGGTGCGGGGACTATGCGCTGCACGGGGGTCTCTCCTGGCCCGGCTCTTCTGCTCCGCGCTCCTTACTTGAGCTTGCTGTTCCCGGACCCGCCTCTCTCTCCGCTCCCTCTCAAAGTCCTCGAGCTGTTGGCGGCAGCACTCAGCACGCTCCGCTGCAGCTGCCCGAGTCTCTTGAGTGAACCCCATGAGATCTTCTCCGGTGGGGTCCCACTCGAACTGCGCTTCTGCTAGCGGGGGCGAGATCCTCTTTACGGGCTTTGGAGCCGGGATCAGGGGTTCATCCAGGGGTCTCTCTCTCCGGAGTCGGGGATGGTGGAACTCCGGTGGCCATATAAATGGCTGCCCATCCGGGCACGTATGCTGGGCGTACAGGTCCTCTCCCAGATGCGGCACTTTAGGTCTTATGGGCGCGGTGGTGTTAGCGCCCGGGTTGCCCGGGCCTTGCGGCCAGGCCCGGGGTATCTGGAAGGTGAAGGGCACCGTAAGGACGGCGGCGCCCTGGGCTACTTGGCCCTGCGACCAGGCCGGGGGCTCCGCGGAGGTAGGGGGCGCTGTTGGTATTGCGGCGCCCGGGGGTACTAGGCCTTGCGACCAGGCTGGTGGTACTTCCTGCTTGGTCACGCTCGGGGTCGAGGCGTGTGACGTCACAGGGGTCGCGGCTCCCGTTTGAGGCCTAGTCTGCGGCGGTGACGTTGCAGCGACGGGCACGGCAGGATAGACTTCGGGCTCTGTGACGGGGAGCTGGGGCAGGTTCGCGGTTTCCCGGTTTGAGGTATAGACGTCCCCTTTACCTGCCTCCACTCGTTCGGCTCCCTTCTCGGCGCCGTCTCCGGCCTTGAGTCCTCCCGCGCCATCCTCAGAGGCGGTCGGTCTCCTCGTCTTGGGTGGCGTGCTCCGCTGACAGGTCTCGGTCTGCTGGGCCATCTCACGGCTCCACTCCGCCAACGTCTCTCGCTGCACCCGGGCCATCCTCCTTGCGAGGCCCTCCAGAGCGGTCTGTGCACACTCCCGGTCTCGGGGGAGCTGTGCTAGGACCTCCACTAGGCCTAGTGGGGTCGTTGTTTCCAGCAGGCTCCTGACCAACGGGTCGGTGCTGCTCTGCTCTTCTACAGTTGTTTCCAGCAGGCTCCTGGCCAGCGGGCCGGTGCTGCTCTGCTCTCTCTCTTCTGTTTCTAGCAGGCTCCTGGCCAACGGGCCGGTGCTGCTCTGCTTTCTCGCCATCTCCGGGTAAGCTCCTCCGATATTCTTCTCCAGGCTTCTTGCCTCCGGGTGCGCTCGCTCTAGACTCCTCCAGGCGGCACCCATCTTTGTTCTCTCCTTTCGTCTCCTCCCCCCTCGAGGGCGGTCCCGGGGCCACTTGGTGATTGTCAGCTCCAGGGGCAGTTCTTTCACGCGGACAGACACCTCTAGCATCACAGTCTCTGTTGGTGGGGGCGGTTTCCACTTTTGGCGCCATTTTCGGTCCTGGCCCACGATGGGAGGTGGCCTCTTGCCACCCTCTGGCACGCACATAATGGCGTCTGCTCTTCCAAGGCGGGAAACCTTTGGAAATGGCGGGAATCGCTTCCCAGTGGCGGGAAACTCTGCAGATGGCGGGAAAAAGCTGTTAATGGCGGACAACCGGCGGGAATCGACCTGTGATGGAGTCCGATGGCGGGGACCCTCCGGAACCGGCAGGAGACTTCTTTTTGAGGTAAACTTGCACTTTTCTTCAGGCACGCAGTACCCGGGTGTTGCGGGCACGTAATCCTGCCGACTACGCCAAAGTTGACGCGCCCCCTGGGCCATATTCTTTAGGGGGAATATCCGGAGCCGGATCAGATGGGAGTTGTAGTCTTCCGAGTGGCTGTGACCCGGTCCGTGCCCAGGGTGTCAAACTCAGTTGTATGTGGCAGTCCTACAGATGTTATTAAGTTCTTTATTGTCGACTACGCCACCCGTTGTATTGCGGTCACTATGGCCGCCGCTGCAGCAGGGTCCGCTGAGGCTGATGGTGTAGGTGCAGCTTTTGGTGGTATAACCCCCAACGGGTGGGGTATAGCCTCAGGGGGTCAGGTGCAGAGGATGGGGGTTGTGGTGGTGCAGCATAGATGTTAAATGAAGACAGAGTCGGGTTGTGCAGTTTAAGGTATTTACTCACTGCTGATGTTCCGGTCACTCCAGCTTCAAGTGACCACCCGAGCCGTGCTGCGTCCACCAGGTCCTGGATCCAGCCAACCCCCAAACAAGTCCGGAGCGTGACCCTGAGCTCTCCTTCTGTCCTTTCTCTGGCCGTCCCCACTATTGATCCACCCAGGTCCAGCTCCCTCGGGCCTTCTGTTGGGAGACCCTTGGCCTTGGGTTCCCTGACCCTCCACGTGGTATGCCTTCGTGGTGGATGTGGTGGGTGGCCATGGCAGACGCTGCCCACGGCCTCTGGTCTCTGGCTGGGGTGTGTTTTTGCCCCCACCAGCTTGGGTTCCGGTACCCTAATGCCGACTCTTCACCCGTAGCTTGAATTTGGGTTCTCAGAGTCCTCTCTTTGTCCCCTCTCTGGGTCTTTCCTTCTTTCTCCTCTCTCTCTCTCTCTAGGGCTTCTCTGCTCCTCTTCCTCCTCTGACTTCTCTCTGCAAAAGGCTGACAGACTGACCCTGATCTCTGATGGTGCCCACCTTATATACTCCCTCTATGTGTGAGCTCAGGTGACCAGCACCCAATGAGCTCCTATCTTTACCCAGGCTGCTCCCCCTATCTGCCCCTACACTACTTGGGATGTTCCACCCCCCTCCCACTCCAGCCAGGAACAGACTCGGTCGTACCTGCACATTTCTAAGTGGGAGTACCGTCGGCCTGTTCCTCGGAAATGGGATGTATGTAGTGCATGCAGCCTACCGAGCTCAGATCCACACTCCATCCTTACCCGGGAGTGGAATATCACACCTCTGGATTGAGGTGCAATACCCCTGTAGCAGCCGAATCCTCAGGGTGCTACATATATATACCCTGCACAGTACAGCTCCTCCTGTATATATACACTGCACAGTACAGCTCCTCCTGTATATATACACTGCACAGTACAGCTCCTCCTGTATATATACCCTGCACAGTACCGCTCCTCCTGTATATATACCCTGCACAGTACAGCTCCTCCTGTATATATACACTGCACAGTACCACTCCTCCTGTATATATACCCTGCACAGTAGAGCTCCTCCTGTATATATACACTGCACAGTACAGCTCCTCCTGTATATATACACTGCACAGTACAGCTCCTCCTGTATATATACACTGCACAGTACCACTCCTCCTGTATATATACCCTGCACAGTAGAGCTCCTCCTGTATATATACACTGCACAGTACAGCTCATCCTGTATATATACACTGCACAGTACAACTCCTCCTGTATATATACACTGCACAGTACAGCTCCTCCTGTATATATACATTGCACAGTACCACTCCTCCTGTATATATACCCTGCACAGTAGAGCTCCTCCTGTATATATACACTGCACAGTACCACTCCTCCTGTATATATACCCTGCACAGTAGAGCTCCTCCTGTATATATACACTGCACAGTACAGCTCATCCTGTATATATACACTGCACAGTACAACTCCTCCTGTATATATACACTGCACAGTACAGCTCCTCCTGTATATATACCCTGCACAGTACAGCTCACCCTGTATATATACACTGCACAGTACAGCTCCTCCTGTATATACACACTGCACAGTACAGCTCCTCATGTATATATACCCTGCACAGTACCGCTCCTCCTGTATATATACCCTGCACAGTACCGCTCCTCCTGTATATATACCCTGCACAGTACAGCTCCTCCTGTATATATACACTGCACAGTACCACTCCTCCTGTATATATACACTGCACAGTACAGCTCCTCCTGTATATATACACTGCACAGTACAGCTCCTCCTGTATATATAACCTGCACAGTACCGCTCCTCATGTATATATACCCTGCACAGTACCGCTCCTCCTGTATATATACCCTGCACAGTACCGCTCCTCCTGTATATATACCCTGCACAGTACAGCTCCTCCTGTATATATACACTGCACAGTACCACTCCTCCTGTATATATACACTGCACAGTACAGCTCCTCCTGTATATATACACTGCACAGTACAGCTCCTCCTGTATATATACCCTGCACAGTACAGCTCCTCCTGTATATATAACCTGCACAGTACCGCTCCTCCTGTATATATACACTGCACAGTACAGCTCCTCCTGTATATATACACTGCACAGTACAGCTCCTCCTGTATATATACCCTGCACAGTACCGCTCCTCCTGTATATATACACTGCACAGTACAGCTCCTCCTGTATATATACACTGCACAGCACAGCTTCTCCTGTATATATACACTGCACAGTACAGCTCCTCCTGTATATATACCCTGCACAGTACAGCTCCTCCTGTATATATACCCTGCACAGTACAGCTCCTCCTGTATATATACACCGCACAGTACAGCTCCTCCTGTATATATACACTGTACAGTACAGCTCCCCCTGTATATATACACTGCACAGTACAGCTCCTCCTGTATATATACCCTGCACAGTACAGCTCCTCCTGTATATATACACTGCACAGTACAGCTCCTCCTGTATATATACACTGCACAGTACAGCTTCTCCTGTATATATACACTGCACAGTACAGCTCCTCCTGTATATATACACTGCACAGTACAGCTCCTCCTGTATATATACACTGCACAGTACAGCTCCTCCTGTATATATACACTGCACAGTACAGCTCCCCCTGTATATATACACTGCACAGTACAGCTCCTCCTGTATATATACCCTGCACAGTACAGCTCCTCCTGTATATATACACTGCACAGTACAGCTCCTCCTGTATATATACACTGCACAGTACAGCTCCCCCTGTATATATACACTGCACAGTACAGCTCCTCCTGTATATATACCCTGCACAGTACAGCTCCTCCTGTATATATACACTGCACAGTACAGCTCCTCCTGTATATATACACTGCACAGTACAGCTCCTCCTGTATATATACACTGCACAGTACAGCTCCTCCTGTATATATACACTGCACAGTACAGCTCCTCCTGTATATATACCCTGCACAGTACAGCTCCTCCTGTATATATACCCTGCACAGTACAGCTCCCCCTGTATATATACCCTGCACAGTACAGCTCCTCCTGTATATATACACTGCACAGTACAGCTCCTCCTGTATATATACACTGCACAGTACAGCTCCTCCTGTATATATACACTGCACAGTACAGCTCCTCCTGTATATATACACTGCACAGTACAGCTCCTCCTGTATATATACCCTGCACAGTACAGCTCCTCCTGTATATATACACTGCACAGTACAGCTCCCCCTGTATATATACCCTGCACAGTACAGCTCCTCCTGTATATATACACTGTACAGTACAGCTCCCCCTGTATATATACACTGCACAGTACAGCTCCCCCTGTATATATACACTGCACAGTACAGCTCCTCCTGTATATATACACTGCACAGTACCGCTCCTCCTGTATATATACACTGCACAGTACAGCTCCTCCTGTATATATATACCCTGCACAGTACAGCTCCTCCTGTATATATACACTGCACAGTACAGCTCCTCCTGTATATATACACTGCACAGTACAGCTCCTCCTGTATATATATACCCTGCACAGTACAGCTCCTCCTGTATATATACACTGTACAGTACAGCTCCCCCTGTATATATACACTGCACAGTACCGCTCCTCCTGTATATATACCCTGCATAGTACAGCTCCTCCTGTATATATACACTGCACAGTACCGCTCCTCCTGTATATATACCCTGCACAGTACAGCTCCTCCTGTATATATACACTGCACAGTACAGCTCCTCCTGTATATATACCCTGCACAGTACAGCTCCTCCTGTATATACACACTGCACAGTACAGCTCCCCCTGTATATATACCCTGCACAGTACAGCTCCTCCTGTATATATACCCTGCACAGTACAGCTCCTCCTGTATATATACATTGCACAGTACAGCTCCTCCTGTATATATACACTGCACAGTACAGCTCCTCCTGTATATATACACTGCACAGTACTGCTCCTCCTGTATATATACCCTGCACAGTACAGCTCCTCCTGTATATATACACTGCACAGTACAGCTCCTCCTGTATATATACCCTGCACAGTACAGCTCCTTCTGTATATATACACTGCACAGTACAGCTCCTCCTGTATATATACACTGCACAGTACCGCTCCTCCTGTATATATACCCTGCACAGTACCGCTCCTCCTGTATATATACCCTGCACAGTACAGCTCCTCCTGTATATATACACTGCACAGTACAGCTCATCCTGTATATATACACTGCACAGTACAGCTCCTCCTGTATATATACCCTGCACAGTACAGCTCCTCCTGTATATATACACTGCACAGTACAGCTCCTCCTGTATATATACACTGCACAGTACAGCTCCTCCTGTATATATGCCCTGCACAGTACAGCTCCTCCTGTATATATACACTGCACAGTACAGCTCCTCCTGTATATATACACTGCACAGTACAGCTCCTCCTGTATATATACAGTGCACAGTACAGCTCCTCCTGTATATATACAGTGCACAGTACAGCTCCTCCTGTATATATACAGTGCACAGTACAGCTCCTCCTGTATATATACACTGCACAGTACAGCTCCTCCTGTATATATACACTGCACAGTACAGCTCCTCCTGTATATATACCCTGCACAGTACAGCTCCTCCTGTATATATACCCTGCACAGTACCGCTCCTCCTGTATATATACACTGTACAGTACAGCTCCTCCTGTATATATACACTGTACAGTACAGCTCCTCCTGTATATATACACTGTACAGTACAGCTCCTCCTGTATATATACACTGCACAGTACAGCTCCTCCTGTATATATACACTGCACAGTACAGCTCCTCCTGTATATATACACTGCACAGTACCGCTCCTCCTGTATATATACCCTGCACAGTACCGCTCCTCCTGTATATATACCCTGCACAGTACAGCTCCTCCTGTATATATACCCTGCACAGTACAGCTCCTCCTGTATATATACCCTGCACAGTACCGCTCCTCCTGTATATATACACTGTACAGTACAGCTCCTCCTGTATATATACACTGTACAGTACAGCTCCTCCTGTATATATACACTGCACAGTACAGCTCCTCCTGTATATATACACTGCACAGTACAGCTCCTCCTGTATATATACACTGCACAGTACCGCTCCTCCTGTATATATACCCTGCACAGTACCGCTCCTCCTGTATATATACCCTGCACAGTACAGCTCCTCCTGTATATATACACTGCACAGTACAGCTCCTCCTGTATATATACCCTGCACAGTACAGCTCCTCCTGTATATATACACTGCACAGTACCGCTCCTCCTGTATATATACCCTGCACAGTACCGCTCCTCCTGTATATATACCCTGCACAGTACAGCTCCTCCTGTATATATACACTGCACAGTACAGCTCCTCCTGTATATATACCCTGCACAGTACAGCTCCTCCTGTATATATACACTGCACAGTACAGCTCCTCCTGTATATATACCCTGCACAGTACAGCTCCTCCTGTATATATACCCTGCACAGTACAGCTCCTCCTGTATATATACACTGCACAGTACAGCTCCTCCTGTATATATACACTGCACAGTACAGCTCCTCCTGTATATATACCCTGCACAGTACAGCTCCTCCTGTATATATACACTGCACAGTACAGCTCCTCCTGTATATATACACTGCACAGTACCGCTCCTCCTGTATATATACCCTGCACAGTACAGCTCCTCCTGTATATATACACTGCACAGTACAGCTCCTCCTGTATATATACCCTGCACAGTACAGCTCCTCCTGTATATATACACTGCACAGTACAGCTCCTCCTGTATATATACACTGCACAGTACCGCTCCTCCTGTATATATACCCTGCACAGTACAGCTCCTCCTGTATATATACACTGCACAGTACTGCTCCTCCTGTATATATACACTGCACAGTACAGCTCCTCCTGTATATATACCCTGCACAGTACAGCTCCTCCTGTATATATACCCTGCACAGTACAGCTCCTCCTGTATATATACACTGCACAGTACAGCTCCTCCTGTATATATACACTGCACAGTACTGCTCCTCCTGTATATATACCCTGCACAGTACAGCTCCTCCTGTATATATACACTGCACAGTACAGCTCCTCCTGTATATATACCCTGCACAGTACAGCTCCTCCTGTATATATACACTGCACAGTACAGCTCCTCCTGTATATATACACTGCACAGTACAGCTCCTCCTGTATATATACACTGCACAGTACAGCTCCTCCTGTATATATACACTGCACAGTACAGCTCCTCCTGTATATATACACTGCACAGTACAGCTCCTCCTGTATATATACCCTGCACAGTACAGCTCATCCTGTATATATACACTGCACAGTACAGCTCCTCCTGTATATATACACTGCACAGTACCGCTCCTCCTGTATATATACACTGCACAGTACAGCTCCTCCTGTGTATATACACTGCACAGTACAGCTCCTCCTGTATATATACACTGCACAGTACAGCTCCTCCTGTATATATACACTGCACAGTACAGCTCCTCCTGTATATATACACTGCACAGTACAGCTCCTCCTGTATATATACACTGCACAGTACAGCTCATCCTGTATATATACACTGCACAGTACAGCTCCTCCTGTATATATACCCTGCACAGTACAGCTCATCCTGTATATATACACTGCACAGTACCACTCCTCCTGTATATATACCCTGCACAGTACAGCTCATCCTGTATATATACACTGCACAGTACAGCTCCTCCTGTATATATACACTGCACAGTACCGCTCCTCCTGTGTATATACACTGCACAGTACAGCTCCTCCTGTGTATATACACTGCACAGTACAGCTCCTCCTGTATATATACACTGCACAGTACAGCTCCTCCTGTATATATACACTGCACAGTACAGCTCCTCCTGTATATATACACTGCACAGTACAGCTCCTCCTGTATATATACACTGCACAGTACAGCTCCTCCTGTATATATACACTGCACAGTACAGCTCCTCCTGTATATATACACTGCACAGTACAGCTCCCCCTGTATATATACACTGCACAGTACAGCTCCTCCTGTATATATACCCTGCACAGTACCGCTCCTCCTGTATATATACACTGCACAGTACAGCTCCTCCTGTATATATACCCTGCACAGTACAGCTCCTCCTGTATATATACACTGCACAGTACAGCTCCTCCTGTATATATACCCTGCACAGTACCGCTCCTCCTGTATATATACACTGCACAGTACAGCTCCTCCTGTATATATACCCTGCACAGTACAGCTCCTCCTGTATATATACCCTGCACAGTACAGCTCCTCCTGTATATATACCCTGCACAGTACAGCTCCTCCTGTATATATACCCTGCACAGTACAGCTCCTCCTGTATATATACACTGCACAGTACAGCTCCTCCTGTATATATACACTGCACAGTACCGCTCCTCCTGTATATATACCCTGCACAGTACCGCTCCTCCTGTATATATACCCTGCACAGTACCGCTCCTCCTGTATATATACCCTGCACAGTACCGCTCCTCCTGTATATATACACTGCACAGTACAGCTCCTCCTGTATATATACACTGCACAGTACAGCTCCTCTTGTATATATACCCTGCACAGTACAGCTCCTCCTGTATATATACACTGCACAGTACAGCTCCTCCTGTATATATACCCTGCACAGTACAGCTCCTCCTGTATATATACACTGCACAGTACAGCTCCCCCTGTATATATACACTGCACAGTACAGCTCCCCCTGTATATATACACTGCACAGTACAGCTCCCCCTGTATATATACCCTGCACAGTACAGCTCCTCCTGTATATATACCCTGCACAGTACAGCTCCCCCTGTATATACACACTGCACAGTACAGCTCCTCCTGTATATATACACTGCACAGTACAGCTCCTCCTGTATATATACACTGCACAGTACAGCTCCTCCTGTATATATACACTGCACAGTACAGCTCCTCCTGTATATATACACTGCACAGTACAGCTCCTCCTGTATATATACACTGCACAGTACAGCTCCTCCTGTATATATACCCTGCACAGTACAGCTCCCCCTGTATATATACCCTGCACAGTACAGCTCCTCCTGTATATATACCCTGCACAGTACAGCTCCTCCTGTATATATACCCTGCACAGTACAGCTCCTCCTGTATATATACACTGCACAGCACAGCTCCTCCTGTATATATACACTGCACAGTACAGCTCCTCCTGTATATATACACTGCACAGTACAGCTCCCCCTGTATATATACACTGCACAGTACAGCTCCCCCTGTATATACACCCTGCACAGTACAGCTCCTCCTGTATATACACCCTGCACAGTACAGCTCCTCCTGTATATATACACTGCACAGTACAGCTCCTCCTGTATATATACACTGCACAGTACAGCTCCCCCTGTATATATACCCTGCACAGTACAGCTCCTCCTGTATATATACCCTGCACAGTACAGCTCCTCCTGTATATATACCCTGCACAGTACAGCTCCCCCTGTATATACACACTGCACAGTACAGCTCCTCCTGTATATATACACTGCACAGTACAGCTCCTCCTGTATATATACACTGCACAGTACAGCTCCCCCTGTATATATACCCTGCACAGTACAGCTCCTCCTGTATATATACCCTGCACAGTACAGCTCCTCCTGTATATATACACTGCACAGTACAGCTCCTCCTGTATATATACCCTGCACAGTACAGCTCCTCCTGTATATATACCCTGCACAGTACAGCTCCCCCTGTATATATACCCTGCACAGTACAGCTCCTCCTGTATATATACCCTGCACAGTACAGCTCCTCCTGTATATATACACTGCACAGTACAGCTCCCCCTGTATATATACCCTGCACAGTACAGCTCCTCCTGTATATATACCCTGCACAGTACAGCTCCTCCTGTATATATACACTGCACAGTACAGCTCCTCCTGTATATATACACTGCACAGTACAGCTCCTCCTGTATATATACACTGCACAGTACAGCTCCCCCTGTATATATACCCTGCACAGTACAGCTCCTCCTGTATATATACCCTGCACAGTACAGCTCCTCCTGTATATATACCCTGCACAGTACAGCTCCTCCTGTATATATACACTGCACAGTACAGCTCCTCCTGTATATATACCCTGCACAGTACAGCTCCTCCTGTATATATACACTGCACAGTACCGCTCCTCCTGTATATATACCCTGCACAGTACAGCTCCTCCTGTATATATACATTGCACAGTACCACTCCTCCTGTATATATACCCTGCACAGTACAGCTCCTCCTGTATATATACACTGCACAGTACAGCTCCTCCTGTATATATACCCTGCACAGTACAGCTCCTCCTGTATATATACACTGCACAGTACAGCTCCCCCTGTATATATACACTGCACAGTACAGCTCCTCCTGTATATATACACTGCACAGTAGCGCTCCTCCTGTATATATACCCTGCACAGTACAGCTCCTCCTGTATATACACACTGCACAGTACAGCTCCCCCTGTATATATACCCTGCACAGTAGCGCTCCTCCTGTATATATACCCTGCATAGTACAGCTCCTCCTGTATATATACCCTGCACAGTACAGCTCCTCCTGTATATACACACTGCACAGTACAGCTCCCCCTGTATATATACCCTGCACAGTAGCGCTCCTCCTGTATATATACCCTGCACAGTACAGCTCCCCCTGTATATATACACTGCACAGTACAGCTCCTCCTGTATATATACACTGCACAGTAGCGCTCCTCCTGTATATATACCCTGCACAGTACAGCTCCTCCTGTATATACACACTGCACAGTACAGCTCCCCCTGTATATATACCCTGCACAGTAGCGCTCCTCCTGTATATATACCCTGCACAGTACAGCTCCTCCTGTATATACACACTGCACAGTACAGCTCCCCCTCTATATATACCCTGCACAGTAGCGCTCCTCCTGTATATATACACTGCACAGTACAGCTCCCCCTGTATATATACCCTGCACAGTAGCGCTCCTCCTGTATATATACACTGCACAGTACAGCTCCCCCTGTATATATACCCTGCACAGTACCGCTCCTCCTGTATATATACCCTACACAGTACAGCTCCTCCTGTATATATACCCTGCACAGTACAGCTCCCCCTGTATATATACCCTGCACAGTACAGCTCCCCCTGTATATATACCCTGCACAGTACCGCTCCTCCTGTATATATACCCTGCACAGTACAGCTCCTCCTGTAGATATACACTGCACAGTACAGCTCCTCCTGTATATATACCGTGCACAGTACAGCTCCTCCTGTATATATACCCTGCACAGTACAGCTCCTCCTGTAGATATACCCTGCACAGTACAGCTCCCCCTGTATATATACCCTGCACAGTACAGCTCCCCCTGTATATATACCCTGCACAGTACCGCTCCTCCTGTATATATACCCTGCACAGTACAGCTCCTCCTGTAGATATACACTGCACAGTACAGCTCCTCCTGTATATATACCGTGCACAGTACAGCTCCTCCTGTATATATACCCTGCACAGTACAGCTCCTCCTGTATATATACCCTGCACAGTACAGCTCCCCCTGTATATATACCCTGCACAGTACAGCTCCCCCTGTATATATACCCTGCACAGTACCGCTCCTCCTGTATATATACCCTGCACAGTACAGCTCCTCCTGTAGATATACCCTGCACAGTACAGCTCCTCCTGTATATATACCCTGCACAGTACAGCTCCTCCTGTATATATACACTGCACAGTACAGCTCCTCCTGTATATATACACTGCACAGTACAGCTCCTCCTGTATATATACCCTGCACAGTACAGCTCCTCCTGTATATATACACTGCACAGTACAGCTCCTCCTGTATATATACACTGCACAGTACAGCTCCTCCTGTATATATACACTGCACAGTACAGCTCCTCCTGTATATATACACTGCACAGTACAGCTCCTCCTGTATATATACACTGCACAGTACAGCTCCTCCTGTATATATACACTGCACAGTACAGCTCCTCCTGTATATATACACTGCACAGTACAGCTCCTCCTGTATATATACCCTGCACAGTACAGCTCCTCCTGTATATATACACTGCACAGTACAGCTCCTCCTGTATATATACCCTGCACAGTACCGCTCCTCCTGTATATATACACTGCACAGTACAGCTCCTCCTGTATATATACCCTGCACAGTACAGCTCCTCCTGTATATATACACTGCACAGTACAGCTCCTCCTGTATATATACACTGCACAGTACAGCTCCTCCTGTATATATACACTGCACAGTACAGCTCCTCCTGTATATATACACTGCACAGTACAGCTCCTCCTGTATATATACACTGCACAGTACAGCTCCTCCTGTATATATACCCTGCACAGTACAGCTCCTCCTGTATATATACACTGCACAGTACAGCTCCTCCTGTATATATACACTGCACAGTACAGCTCCTCCTGTATATATACACTGCACAGTACCGCTCCTCCTGTATATATACACTGCACAGTACAGCTCCTCCTGTATATATACACTGCACAGTACAGCTCCTCCTGTATATATACACTGCACAGTACCGCTCCTCCTGTATATATACACTGTACAGTACAGCTCCTCCTGTATATATACACTGCACAGTACAGCTCCTCCTGTATATATACACTGCACAGTACCGCTCCTCCTGTATATATACACTGCACAGTACAGCTCCTCCTGTATATACACACTGCACAGTACAGCTCCCCCTGTATATATACACTGCACAGTACAGCTCCCCCTGTATATATACACTGCACAGTACAGCTCCTCCTGTATATATACACTGCACAGTACAGCTCCTCCTGTATATATACACTGCACAGTACAGCTCCTCCTGTATATATACACTGCACAGTACAGCTCCTCCTGTATATATACCCTGCACAGTACCGCTCCTCCTGTATATATACACTGCACAGTAGCGCTCCTCCTGTATATACACACTGCACAGTACAGCTCCCCCTGTATATATACCCTGCACAGTACCGCTCCTCCTGTATATATACACTGCACAGTAGCGCTCCTCCTGTATATACACACTGCACAGTACAGCTCCTCCTGTATATACACACTGCACAGTACAGCTCCCCCTGTATATATACACTGCACAGTACAGCTCCTCCTGTATATATACACTGCACAGTACAGCTCCCCCTGTATATATACACTGCACAGTACAGCTACTCCTGTATATATACACTGCACAGTACCGCTCCTCCTGTATATATACCCTGCACAGTACCGCTCCTCCTGTATATATACCCTGCACAGTACAGCTCCTCCTGTATATATACCCTGCACAGTACAGCTCCTCCTGTATATATACCCTGCACAGTACAGCTCCTCCTGTATATATACCCTGCACAGTACAGCTCCCCCTGTATATATACCCTGCACAGTACAGCTCCCCCTGTATATATACCCTGCACAGTACCGCTCCTCCTGTATATATACCCTGCACAGTACAGCTCCTCCTGTATATATACCCTGCACAGTACAGCTCCCCCTGTATATATACCCTGCACAGTACAGCTCCCCCTGTATATATACCCTGCACAGTACAGCTCCTCCTGTATATATACCCTGCACAGTACCGCTCCTCCTGTATATATACCCTGCACAGTACAGCTCCTCCTGTATATATACACTGTACAGTACAGCTCCTCCTGTATATATACACTGCACAGTACAGCTCCTCCTGTATATATACACTGCACAGTACAGCTCCTCCTGTATATATACACTGCACAGTACCGCTCCTCCTGTATATATACACTGCACAGTACAGCTCCTCCTGTATATATACACTGCACAGTACAGCTCCTCCTGTATATATACACTGCACAGTACAGCTCCTCCTGTATATATACACTGCACAGTACCGCTCCTCCTGTATATATACCCTGCACAGTACCGCTCCTCCTGTATATATACCCTGCACAGTACAGCTCCTCCTGTAGATATACACTGCACAGTACAGCTCCTCCTGTATATATACACTGCACAGTACCGCTCCTCCTGTATATATACCCTGCACAGTACCGCTCCTCCTGTATATATACCCTGCACAGTACAGCTCCTCCTGTATATATACCCTGCACAGTACAGCTCCTCCTGTAGATATACACTGCACAGTACAGCTCCTCCTGTATATATACACTGCACAGTACAGCTCCTCCTGTATATATACACTGCACAGTACAGCTCCTCCTGTATATATACACTGCACAGTACAGCTCCTCCTGTATATATACACTGCACAGTACAGCTCCTCCTGTATATATACCCTGCACAGTACAGCTCCTCCTGTATATATACACTGCACAGTACAGCTCCTCCTGTATATATACACTGCACAGTACAGCTCCTCCTGTATATATACACTGCACAGTACAGCTCCTCCTGTATATATACACTGAACAGTACCGCTCCTCCTGTATATATACACTGCACAGTACAGCTCCTCCTGTATATATACACTGCACAGTACAGCTCCTCCTGTATATATACACTGCACAGTACAGCTCCTCCTGTATATATACCCTGCACAGTACCGCTCCTCCTGTATATATACACTGCACAGTACAGCTCCTCCTGTATATATACCCTGCACAGTACAGCTCATCCTGTATATATACACTGCACAGTACAGCTCCTTCTGTATATATACACTGCACAGTACCGCTCCTCCTGTATATATACCCTGCACAGTACAGCTCCTCCTGTATATATACCCTGCACAGTACAGCTCCTCCTGTATATATACCCTGCACAGTACAGCTCCTCCTGTATATATACACTGCACAGTACAGCTCCTCCTGTATATATACCCTGCACAGTACCGCTCCTCCTGTATATATACACTGCACAGTACAGCTCCTCCTGTATATATACACTGCACAGTACAGCTCCTCCTGTATATATACCCTGCACAGTACAGCTCCTCCTGTATATATACACTGCACAGTACCGCTCCTCCTGTATATATACACTGTACAGTACAGCTCCTCCTGTATATATACACTGCACAGTACAGCTCATCCTGTATATATACACTGCACAGTACAGCTCATCCTGTATATATACACTGCACAGTACAGCTCCTCCTGTATATATACACTGCACAGTACAGCTCCTCCTGTATATATACACTGCACAGTACTGCTCCTCCTGTATATATACCCTGCACAGTACAGCTCCTCCTGTATATATACACTGTACAGTACCGCTCCTCCTGTATATATACACTGCACAGTACAGCTCCTCCTGTATATATACACTGCACAGTACAGCTCCTCCTGTATATATACCCTGCACAGTACAGCTCCTCCTGTATATATACCCTGCACAGTACAGCTCCTCCTGTATATATACACTGCACAGTACAGCTCCTCCTGTATATATACACTGCACAGTACAGCTCCTCCTGTATATATACACTGCACAGTACAGCTCCTCCTGTATATATACACTGCACAGTACAGCTCCTCCTGTATATATACACTGCACAGTACAGCTCTTCCTGTATATATACACTGCACAGTACTGCTCCTCCTGTATATATACCCTGCACAGTACAGCTCCTCCTGTATATATACACTGCACAGTACAGCTCCTCCTGTATATATACCCTGCACAGTACAGCTCCTCCTGTATATATACACTGCACAGTACAGCTCCTCCTGTATATATACACTGCACAGTACAGCTCATCCTGTATATATACACTGCACAGTACAGCTCCTCCTGTATATATACACTGCACAGTACCGCTCCTCCTGTATATATACCCTGCACAGTACAGCTCCTCCTGTATATATGCACTGCACAGTACAGCTCCTCCTGTATATATACCCTGCACAGTACAGCTCCTCCTGTATATATACCCTGCACAGTACAGCTCCTCCTGTATATATACACTGCACAGTACAGCTCCTCCTGTATATATACACTGCACAGTACAGCTCATCCTGTATATATACACTGCACAGTACAGCTCATCCTGTATATATACACTGCACAGTACAGCTCCTCCTGTATATATACACTGCACAGTACAGCTCCCCCTGTATATATACACTGCACAGTACAGCTCCTCCTGTATATATACACTGCACAGTACAGCTCCTCCTGTATATATACACTGCACAGTACAGCTCCTCCTGTATATATACACTGCACAGTACAGCTCCTCCTGTATATATACACTGCACAGTACAGCTCATCCTGTATATATACACTGCACAGTACAGCTCCTCCTGTATATATACACTGCACAGTACAGCTCCCCCTGTATATATACACTGCACAGTACAGCTCCTCCTGTATATATACACTGCACAGTACAGCTCCTCCTGTATATATACACTGCACAGTACAGCTCCTCCTGTATATATACACTGCACAGTACAGCTCCTCCTGTATATATACCCTGCACAGTACAGCTCCTCCTGTATATATACACTGCACAGTACAGCTCCTCCTGTATATATACACTGCACAGTACAGCTCCTCCTGTATATATACCCTGCACAGTACAGCTCCTCCTGTATATATACCCTGCACAGTACAGCTCCTCCTGTATATATACCCTGCACAGTACAGCTCCTCCTGTATATATACACTGCACAGTACAGCTCCTCCTGTATATATACCCTGCACAGTACCGCTCCTCCTGTATATATACACTGCACAGTACAGCTCCTCCTGTATATATACCCTGCACAGTACCGCTCCTCCTGTATATATACACTGCACAGTACAGCTCCTCCTGTATATATACACTGCACAGTACAGCTCCTCCTGTATATATACCCTGCACAGTACAGCTCCTCCTGTATATATACCCTGCACAGTACAGCTCCTCCTGTATATATACCCTGCACAGTACAGCTCCTCCTGTATATATACACTGCACAGTACAGCTCCTCCTGTATATATACACTGCACAGTACAGCTCCTCCTGTATATATACACTGCACAGTACAGCTCCTCCTGTATATATACACTGCACAGTACAGCTCCTCCTGTATATATACACTGCACAGTACAGCTCCTCCTGTATATATACACTGCACAGTACAGCTCCTCCTGTATATATACACTGCACAGTACAGCTCCTCCTGTATATATACACTGCACAGTACAGCTCCTCCTGTATATATACACTGCACAGTACAGCTCATCCTGTATATATACACTGCACAGTACAGCTCCTCCTGTATATATACACTGCACAGTACAGCTCATCCTGTATATATACACTGCACAGTACAGCTCCTCCTGTATATATACCCTGCACAGTACAGCTCCTCCTGTATATATACACTGCACAGTACAGCTCCTCCTGTATATATACCCTGTACAGTACAGCTCCTCCTGTATATATACACTGCACAGTACAGCTCCTCCTGTATATATACACTGCACAGTACAGCTCCTCCTGTATATATACACTGCACAGTACAGCTCCTCCTGTATATATACACTGCACAGTACAGCTCATCCTGTATATATACACTGCACAGTACAGCTCATCCTGTATATATACCCTGCACAGTACAGCTCCTCCTGTATATATACACTGCACAGTACAGCTCCTCCTGTATATATACACTGCACAGTACAGCTCCTCCTGTATATATACACTGCACAGTACAGCTCCTCCTGTATATATACACTGCACAGTACAGCTCCTCCTGTATATATACACTGCACAGTACAGCTCCTCCTGTATATATACACTGCACAGTACAGCTCATCCTGTATATATACACTGCACAGTACAGCTCATCCTGTATATATACCCTGCACAGTACAGCTCCTCCTGTATATATACACTGCACAGTACAGCTCCTCCTGTATATATATGACGCGCCCCTGGGCCTGTGTCGCGCTGCGTTGCGCACGCGGGAGCTTACCCGGAGCCGGATCTCTTGAGGGTTGTAGTCTCGTGGCGGCGACCCGGTCCGTGCCCAGGGAGTCAAACTGAGCGGCGATGTACTAGCAGTAGATGGTTGATGACTACGCCACCCGTTGAATGCAGCTATGGAGCTGCCGCTGCAGGGCAGACCGCTGAGGCCAGTGGAAGGATGGTGCAGCGTGGATGGTATAACCCCCAACGGGAGGGGTATGGCCTCAGGGCAGCCGACGTGGATGATGGGGGTAGCAGGAACCACTCAGAGACGGTGCGGTGTAGTTCAGGGTCTTTACTGGTGACAAAGATAGACCCTCCCGGAGTACTTGCTAGTGATAGGGGCCTGGTCAGTCCTTGAGCAGATGGGATCTCCCCTGGCCAGGCGGAGTTGTAGGCCTTCCCAACTAACTGTACTCTTCTGGCTACCTTGCTAGAGGCGGGAATAAGTAGCCCACGTCCCTGAGTGTACCGTGTGGTGCTCACCCGTATGGCCGGTGACTCGGGGCCTTCTAATGGCTTCCGCTCCACGATGGCGGTGCTGGTCCCACGCGTGTGACCGTGCCTTCGGGCTTCTGGGCCAGAGGACCTGAAATCCTCTGCCGGACGGTTTCTGCTGCTGGGTAGGAGTTAGTCCCCACAGCCTCGGACTCCGGGTCCGGTAAGAAATCTTCTCAGTCAGGGCGAGCTCTGCAGCTGCCAGCCCCTGACTTGTTGTAACACTGCTCCCCACAGAGCTCCTGATGTTTCTTGCTATGCTGCTTCTCTTCTCTACTTTTGTTCTGTCTTCTTTCTCACTCACTCTGCCTCAGCCCCGGGTTTATATAGGGGAAGTCCTTCCCCTCCCAAGACTGGGCAGGAGGTGTGGCATGCACAGGATCCCTGACCAAAGGACCTCCCACCTGCTCTCAGATGTAATATCTCTATCACTGTGGCAACCAGACCCCTGGGGTGTCACATTCCCCCCTAGTGAAATTTAGTACTCCGGGACTAAACATATTTTTTAGAAAAACATAACAAGGTATAGCAATAACAATACAATAAGAAAAACACATAAGATGGTTACGGCGTGTCCGCAACCGGGTGCAGTTTTGAAAAGCAAGGTGTCCATTTCACCAAAACAGGGAGACGTAACCAGGTAGGGGCCTGTCCTGCCCCGAGTCCTTAACAGTCTTTAGTCCATCCTGGGTTACGCTCCAACTATGTACAAGGATTCCCGGTAAATCCACCAAGGACTCCTAAAAAGAACTAGAAACACAAAATTATACACAAGCAACTATAAACAAGTAAACATTATAAGATAGCTTAAACATTTAGATCCTCCAACGTGCGGGTAGCTGGCCTCTAGTGGCCCTAGTGGACCTACGGAGCTGACTGTCTGGCCCTGAACTACAGGGTGTAGGAGCTGTCAAGGGTAAACTGGGCAGCTGTCTATGGGCCCTCTGGCTCACTAGGGGTATGGCAGGCTCACTATAAGCAGAGGGTTGACTTTCCGGGTCTGCTTGTGTAGAGTCTTCTGCCTCCTGGACCGGCTGTTCTTCCAGCTCTACCGGTTGCTCCGTAGGTTCTTGGGATGATGGTTGGAGGAAGGTGAGTACGGGTACCACAACTGCACCATTGACTTGAGTCCAAGACCGAGGGAAGTCCCCGAGCACGGTACTAACCATATCTTCCCTTTCCTCTACGGGTCGATGGTCTTCTTGTTCCTCTTCAGGGTTCCTCAGTTGTTCGGGACACTTCTTCAGGTGGTCCCGGGATACAATGGCTGTGGTTTCCCCTCCGTCTTTACTGATGGTACAGACCTTCGGGTTTTCGTGGCTTGAGGGCAGTACGGTGTACGGGTCCTTCTCCCACTGGTCGTCCAACTTGTGGAGCCGTCTCTTCCTCTTCAAGACCTGCTCTCCGGGTACCAGGGGAACAGCGGGAGCATACTGGTTATAAGTTTTCTCTTGTCTTTCCCTAGCCTGACAGAGACTTCGCTCCACGCTCTCCTGTACTCTCCGGTACTGCTGCTGCCTCTCTGTGTCCCAGTCTGTTTCTGGTGAAGTGTCCTCGGGTGTCAGGACTCCCATTTCCAGGTCAACAGGTAACTTACCAGGTCTTGCCCTCATTAGGTAAGCCGGGGTACAGTTGGTGGAACCTACCGGGATGTGGTTGTATAGGTCCACCAGATCGGGCAACTTTTCAGGCCACAGACTGCGTTCTTCCAGGGGCAACGTTTTTAGAAGATCCATTACCACCTGGTTCATTTTTTCACAAAGTCCATTAGTCTGCGGATGGTAGGGTGTCGTCCTTATCTTCCGGCAGCCATACAGATTGCAGAATTCCTGGAAGACCTCCGCTTCAAAGGCAGGTCCCTGGTCCGTCAGCACTTGGTTCGGGTACCCGTGTGGACGGCAAAAGTGCTGCTGGAAGGCTCTAGCTGCTGTTTTAGCCGTTAAGTCCTTGACGGGGACGACAACCAGAAACCGGGAGTAATGATCCACGATGGTTAACGCGTAGACGTAGCCACTTCTGCTTGGGGTCAGTTTTACATGATCCAAGGCTACCAGTTCCAACGGTTGCCGGGTGACGATGGACTGCAGGGGAGTCTTCTGGCTGGCGCGGTCCTTCCTTCTTAGGTTGCACGGGCCACAATCTCTGCACCACTTCTCGATGGTTCCCCTCATGCCTACCCAGTGGAATCGCTCGCGCAGCAGGAACTCCAGCTTCTTCCACCCGAAGTGTCCAGCTCCGTCGTGGTATGCCTCCATCACCATGGCTGCGTCTCTTCGTGGCACCACTACTTGCCAGAGTAATTCATGCGTCCGGGAGTTAACCATTCTGCGGCACAACTTCCCTTTGTAAAGGAACAGTCGACTCTTCTCTGCCCATAGTTGTTTGGCTTCCTCCGGAGCGTCTGGTTCAAGGCGAGCCTCCGGCCGAGTCAGCATCTCCTTCACCAGTCGGACGGCAGGGTCGCTGTCTTGCGTTTCCGCCCAGTTGTAGTGAGGTAAGGGGTTCAACGTAGCAGCCTGCTTACTCCTTACCCGGTGGGAATACTGGATAGTCCCATGACGGTGGAACGCAGGGAGTTCAATCTCTTCCAGTCCCTCCGGATCTTCTCCTTCGTCCGGCAGGTTGGGCATCCTGGACAGGGCGTCCGCGTTAGTATTGGAGCGCCCTGCCCGGTATTTGATTATGAACTCGTAGTTGGACAGACGGGCCATCCACCTCTGCTCCAGGGCACCGAGTCTTGCCGTGTCCAGGTGTGTCAACGGGTTGTTATCCGTGTACACGGTGAACCGGGAAGAAGCAAGGTAATGCTTAAAGCGCTCAGTGACTGCCCATACCACGGCCAGGAACTCTAGCTTGAATGAGCTATAATTCTCGGGGTTCCTTTCAGTGGGTCGCAGTTTTCGGCTGGCGTAGGCGATTACTCGTTCTTTCCCCTGCTGGATCTGGGACAGTACGGCTCCTAGCCCGATGTTACTGGCGTCGGTGTAGAGGATGAAGGGCTGGCTATAATCCGGGTACGCCAAGATTTCATCCCCCGTGAGGGCCATCTTCAGCTGGCGGAAGGACTCTTCTTCTAGCTCTTCCCATTTGAAGGGCGGCTTCTGGTTCTTGGCCTTCCGGGACTGGCCTATCAGGAGGTCCTGCATAGGCGCTGCCTTTTTGGTGAAACCGGGAATAAACCTTCGGTAGTAGCCTACCAACCCGAGGAACTGCCGCACTTCTTTTACGCTGGAGGGGCTTGGCCATCCCTTAATTGCGGTGATCTTATCGGGGTCGGGAGCCACTCCGTCAGCGCTCACCACGTGTCCCAGGTACTGCACCTTTGGTTTCAGGAGGTGACACTTGGAGGGTTTCACCTTTAGGCCGTAACTCGCCAGAGCTTCGAACACCTCCGCCAGGTGTTTCAGGTGGTCCTCATAAGTTTTGGAGTATACAATGACATCGTCCAGGTACAACAGGACCGTCTCGAAGTTTCTGTGGCCCAGACAGCACTCCATTAATCGTTGGAAGGTTCCTGGGGCGTTGCAGAGTCCGAACGGCATGCAGGTGAACTCGCTAAGTCCCATCGGGGTGGTGAATGCGGTCTTCTCCCGGTCCGCCTCTGCTACAGGAACCTGCCAGTACCCGCTAGTGAGATCCAAGGTAGAGAAGAAGTTAGCAGACCTTAAAGCAGCCAATGACTCCTCTATCCTTGGTAAGGGGTACGCATCCTTGTGTGTGATACGGTTGATTTTCCGGTAATCTACACACATCCTCATGGTGTTGTCTTTCTTTTTGACTAAAACTAGCGGGGCTGCCCAGGGGCTACAGCTATCCCGGATTACCCCAGCCTGCTTCATGTCTCTAAGCATCCCCTTGGCGTGTTGGTAATGTGCAGGGGGTACGGGTCGATACCTCTCTTTTATGGGAGGATGATCTCCCGTGGGGATGCGGTGTTCTACCCCCTTGACTCGCCCGAAGTCTAACGGGTGTTTACTAAACACTCTCTCATACTCTTGAACCACCCGGTAGACTCCCTGTTTCTGGTGGGAGGGAGTGGAGTCAGTTCCCAAGTGTAGTTGCTGACACCAATCCTCCATTACTTTCTTAGAGCCGTTACCTTCCTCCGGGTGAGATGGAGGCAAGGGTTCCACAGACTGTATAGAGTTTTGGTTGATGGTATATAATTTTGCTAGCGTGGCATACCGGGGCAGGTACACTTCCCTCTCCCCGATATTGATTATGCGAACGGGCACCCTCCCATGGCGTACATTGACCACCCCCCGTGCTGTCAAAATGGTGGGCCTACTGTCTGAGTAAACTGGTTCTACCATTGCCTGGTAATCTCTACCTCTCAGACCAATAGCTGCCCGGCACCAAATCATCATTTCACTTTTTGGGGGCATGGCAATAGGGAAAGGGTCACACATTCTTACGCTACCAATCTCACCGCCGGAGAGTTCCACCTGTTGCCGTCGCATCAGTGCCCGGATCTCTTTCTGGAGCACTCGCTGCTCGCCGGAGCTGGCGTTCTTGGCAACCTGCTGTAGAAGGAAAATCACTTCTGCAAGACAATTCTCAATTACATTAGTTCCTAGAGTTATTTTTGGGTGGCTCTCATGTTTGTCAATGTCTACAATGATCAGTCCCTGTGCTGCCAGTTCAACTCTACCGATTTTGATGGTCACCTCTTTAAATCCGATTTGTGGCACGGGCTGGCCATTGCTGGCGATGATACTCAAGTCGTCGTCAGGGTAGCGGGTAATATCCGAGTCATTCCAGTACTGCTTAAAGAGCACGTACGGGATGGTGGTGACCTGTGACCCGGTGTCCAGTAGGGCACTCATGGGAATGCCATCCAGTACCACAGGCAAGACTGGACGTCCTCCCACATATCTGTCGCGCCAGTTCGATGGGCCTGGTGATCTTTTTCCTGGGGGTTGGCCCTCTACCCCAGGTTGTGCCCGTTTAAAGAACAGTACCTTTCCATATGTCCGGGTTGATTGCAGCGGCGGCAGATGGGTCGTCCGTCCTCGCTGTATCGGTCACTGGGTCTTCCTCTGGCCGGTGGGGTCCTCCTTGGTCGACGCCACGGGATGTCCTCCGGTCCGGATGCCAACTGGATCTTCCCTGGGGTGGAAACCTGTAAAGACTGCACAGTTCGGGTTAGCGCAGCAACGCTCTTAGCTAGCTCTTGGACCTGATGGCGTAGGTCTGGAGCCGGGTCATTGTCCAAAGCCTGCGCATCAGCTCCCACAGGCCCTGCCGACAAGGGCGCCGCCTCCTGGTGGTAAGTGATAGCTGGGCGCCTGTGGGTCACAACGCCACCCGGTGCCGGTTCTCGGAGCACCCGGATAGCTCTATCCTTGAACTGTGCAAATCCCAGATGAGGGTCCTGTAAGGCCATTGCCCGCAACTGGGTTCGGTGGGCATTGCAATATAAACCCTCTATAAATTGTTCAGTCAACAGCCTGTCCTCGTTTCCCACCCCATCAGGGTCGGTCTGCTTTATGGCCCTCAGGGCCTCTTGTAGGTTTAGTGCATAGTCCCTTATACTCTCATGCGCTCGCTGCTTGCACCCGTAGAATCTAAGCTTAATCTCGGCTGAGGTGCGGGTGTCAAAGGTGTCCTTCAGCCGGGTTAGTATCCCTGCGACAGTCTTCCTCCCAGGTGGCCAGGATTTTACTTCCCTTTTGGCTGCCCCAGTTAGTTGGGCCACCAGGATGCTCACTTTTTGCTCTTCTGTGAGGGGGTACACCTGGAAGAGGCTATCCAGCTTTTCTCTAAAGTCATGCAGGGTATGTGACTCCCCTGAGTACTGGGGTAGCCAAGCTGCTCCCGGGATATAGGGCATGGTGAAGGGCATAACTGCAGCAGCGGTGGCGCTGGCGGGGGTTGAGGCAGTGAAGCTCTCCTCCGTATCCGACATCTTCCTCCCCCCTAGTGGACCGTGGCCTACCTTGCGATGATCCTGTTCCGTAGGCCGCGGCTCCGCAGTGGATCGTCAGGGTTGAGGACCTTCCGTCGCGCTCCGGTGACGTCGGCGTCTGCTGGGCTCCTTCCAGGACCTTACGCAACGTCCGGACGTGAGGCGGGGCTTCAGTTCTCGAGCGCTTTCGGAGTCCACGCCCCTCTTCTTCAGGCGCGGCGTCCTCAAGATGGCGTCCAATGGCGGGAAAACTCCACGGATGGCGGGAAGAAGGTCAAAGATGGCGCCGGATGGCGGGAAAACTTCGCGGATGGCGGGAAGAAGGTAGAAGATGGCGCCGGATGGCGGGAAACCTCACCACTGGTAAGTTTGAACAGTCTTTGCTTTTCAGGCACGCAGTACCCGGTGGTTGCGGGCACGAAATCCTGCCGACTACGCCAAAGTTGACGCGCCCCTGGGCCTGTGTCGCGCTGCGTTGCGCACGCGGGAGCTTACCCGGAGCCGGATCTCTTGAGGGTTGTAGTCTCGTGGCGGCGACCCGGTCCGTGCCCAGGGAGTCAAACTGAGCGGCGATGTACTAGCAGTAGATGGTTGATGACTACGCCACCCGTTGAATGCAGCTATGGAGCTGCCGCTGCAGGGCAGACCGCTGAGGCCAGTGGAAGGATGGTGCAGCGTGGATGGTATAACCCCCAACGGGAGGGGTATGGCCTCAGGGCAGCCGACGTGGATGATGGGGGTAGCAGGAACCACTCAGAGACGGTGCGGTGTAGTTCAGGGTCTTTACTGGTGACAAAGATAGACCCTCCCGGAGTACTTGCTAGTGATAGGGGCCTGGTCAGTCCTTGAGCAGATGGGATCTCCCCTGGCCAGGCGGAGTTGTAGGCCTTCCCAACTAACTGTACTCTTCTGGCTACCTTGCTAGAGGCGGGAATAAGTAGCCCACGTCCCTGAGTGTACCGTGTGGTGCTCACCCGTATGGCCGGTGACTCGGGGCCTTCTAATGGCTTCCGCTCCACGATGGCGGTGCTGGTCCCACGCGTGTGACCGTGCCTTCGGGCTTCTGGGCCAGAGGACCTGAAATCCTCTGCCGGACGGTTTCTGCTGCTGGGTAGGAGTTAGTCCCCACAGCCTCGGACTCCGGGTCCGGTAAGAAATCTTCTCAGTCAGGGCGAGCTCTGCAGCTGCCAGCCCCTGACTTGTTGTAACACTGCTCCCCACAGAGCTCCTGATGTTTCTTGCTATGCTGCTTCTCTTCTCTACTTTTGTTCTGTCTTCTTTCTCACTCACTCTGCCTCAGCCCCGGGTTTATATAGGGGAAGTCCTTCCCCTCCCAAGACTGGGCAGGAGGTGTGGCATGCACAGGATCCCTGACCAAAGGACCTCCCACCTGCTCTCAGACATAACATTACATTACTGTGGAAAACCAGACCCCTGGGGTGCCACATATACATTACACAGTAATACCTCTATACATTACACAGTAATACCTCTATACATTACACAGTAATACCGCTATACATTACACAGTAATACCGCTATACATTACACAGTAATACCTCTATATATCACACAGTAATACCTCTATACATTACACAGTAATACCTCTATATATCACACAGTAATACCGCTATACATTACACAGTAATACCGCTATACATTACACAGTAATACCCCTATACATTACACAGTAATACCTCTATACATTACACAGTAATACCGCTATACATTACACAGTAATACCTCTATACATTACACAGTAATACCCCTATACATTACACAGTAATACCTCTATATATCACACAGTAATACCTCTATACATTACACAGTAATACCTCTATATATCACACAGTAATACCGCTATACATTACACAGTAATACCTCTATACATTACACAGTAATACCCCTATACATTACACAGTAATACCTCTATATATCACACAGTAATACCCCTATACATTACACCGTAATACCTCTATATATCACACAGTAATACCTCTATACATTACACAGTAATACCCCTATACATTACACAGTAATACCTCTATATATCACACAGTAATACCCCTATACATTACACAGTAATACCTGTATACATTACACAGTAATACCGCTATACATTACACAGTAATACCTCTATACATTACACAGTAATACCCCTATACATTACACAGTAATACCTCTATATATCACACAGTAATACCTCTATACATTACACAGTAATACCTCTATATATCACACAGTAATACCGCTATACATTACACAGTAATACCGCTATACATTACACAGTAATACCTCTATATATCACACAGTAATACCTCTATACATTACACAGTAATACCTCTATATATCACACAGTAATACCTCTATACATTACACAGTAATACCGCTATACATTACACAGTAATACCCCTATACATTACACAGTAATACCTCTATACATTACACAGTAATACCGCTATACATTACACAGTAATACCTCTATACATTACACAGTAATACCCCTATACATTACACAGTAATACCCCTATACCCCTATACATTACACAGTAATACCCCTATACATTACACAGTAATACCCCTATACATTACACAGTAATACCCCTATACATTACACAGTAATACCGCTATATATCACACAGTAATACCTCTATACATTACACAGTAATACCCCTATACATTACACAGTAATACCGCTATACATTACACAGTAATTCCTCTATACACTGCACAGTACAGCTCCTCCTGTATATATACACTGCACAGTACAGCTCCTCCTGTATATATACACTGCACAGTATAGCTCCTCCTGTATATATACACTGCACAGTACAGCTCCCCCTGTATATATACACTGTACAGTACAGCTCCTCCTGTATATATACCCTGCACAGTACAGCTCCTCCTGTATATATACCCTGCACAGTACAGCTCCTCCTGTATATATACACTGCACAGTACAGCTCCTCCTGTATATATACACTGCACAGTACAGCTCCTCCTGTATATATACACTGCACAGTATAGCTCCTCCTGTATATATACACTGCACAGTACAGCTCCCCCTGTATATATACACTGTACAGTACAGCTCCTCCTGTATATATATACTGCACAGTACAGCTCCTCCTGTATATATACACTGCACAGTACAGCTCCTCCTGTATATATACACTGCACAGTACAGCTCCTCCTGTATATATACCCTGCACAGTACAGCTCCTCCTGTATATATACACTGCACAGTACCGCTCCCCCTGTATATATACACTGTACAGTACAGCTCCTCCTGTATATATACACTGCACAGTACAGCTCCTCCTGTATATATACACTGCACAGTACAGCTCCTCCTGTATATATACACTGCACAGTACAGCTCCTCCTGTATATATACACTGCACAGTATAGCTCCTCCTGTATATATACACTGCACAGTACAGCTCCCCCTGTATATATACACTGTACAGTACAGCTCCTCCTGTATATATATACTGCACAGTACAGCTCCCCCTGTATATATACACCGCACAGTACAGCTCCTCCTGTATATATACCCTGCACAGTACAGCTCCTCCTGTATATATACCCTGCACAGTACAGCTCCTCCTGTATATATACCCTGCACAGTACAGCTCCCCCTGTATATATACACTGCACAGTACAGCTCCTCCTGTATATACACTGCACAGTACAGCTCCTCCTGTATATATACCCTGCACAGTACAGCTCCTCCTGTATATATACCCTGCACAGTACAGCTCCTCCTGTATATATACCCTGCACAGTACAGCTCCCCCTGTATATATACACTGCACAGTACAGCTCCTCCTGTATATATACCCTGCACAGTACAGCTCCTCCTGTATATATACACTGTACAGTACAGCTCCTCCTGTATATATACCCTGCACAGTACAGCTCCTCCTGTATATATACCCTGCACAGTACAGCTCCTCCTGTATATATACCCTGCACAGTACAGCTCCTCCTGTATATATACACTGCACAGTACAGCTCCTCCTGTATATATACACTGCACAGTACAGCTCCTCCCGTATATATACACTGCACAGTACAGCTCCTCCTGTATATATACACTGCACAGTACAGCTCCTCCTGTATATATACCCTGCACAGTACAGCTCCTCCTGTATATGTACACTGCACAGTACCGCTCCTCCTGTATATATACACTGCACAGTACAGCTCCTCCTGTATATATACACTGCACAGTACAGCTCCTCCTGTATATATACACTGCACAGTACAGCTCCTCCTGTATATATACCCTGCACAGTACAGCTCCTCCTGTATATATACACTGTACAGTACCGCTCCTCCTGTATATATACCCTGCACAGTACAGCTCTTCCTGTATATATACACTGCACAGTACAGCTCCTCCTGTATATATACACTGTACAGTACAGCTCCCCCTGTATATATACACTGCACAGTACCACTCCTCCTGTATATATACCCTGCACAGTACAGCTCCTCCTGTATATATACACTGCACAGTACAGCTCCCCCTGTATATATACACTGCACAGTACAGCTCCCCCTGTATATATACCCTGCACAGTACAGCTCCTCCTGTATATATACCCTGCACAGTACAGCTCCCCCTGTATATATACACTGCACAGTACAGCTCCTCCTGTATATATACCCTGCACAGTACAGCTCCCCCTGTATATATACACTGCACAGTACAGCTCCTCCTGTATATACACTGCACAGTACAGCTCCTCCTGTATATATACACTGCACAGTACAGCTCCTCCTGTATATATACACTGCACAGTACAGCTCCCCCTGTATATATACACTGCACAGTACAGCTCCTCCTGTATATATACCCTGCACAGTACAGCTCCTCCTGTATATATACCCTGCACAGTACAGCTCCTCCTGTATATATACATTGCACAGTACCACTCCTCCTGTATATATACCCTGCACAGTACAGCTCCTCCTGTATATATACACTGCACAGTACAGCTCCTCCTGTATATATACACTGCACAGTACAGCTCCTCCTGTATATATACCCTGCACAGTACAGCTCCTCCTGTATATATACCCTGCACAGTACAGCTCCTCCTGTATATATACATTGCACAGTACCACTCCTCCTGTATATATACCCTGCACAGTACAGCTCCTCCTGTATATATACACTGCACAGTACAGCTCCTCCTGTATATATACACTGCACAGTACAGCTCCTCCTGTATATATACCCTGCACAGTACAGCTCCTCCTGTATATATACACTGCACAGTACAGCTCCCCCTGTATATATACACTGCACAGTACAGCTCCTCCTGTATATACACACTGCACAGTACAGCTCCCCCTGTATATATACCCTGCACAGTACCGCTCCTCCTGTATATATACCCTGCACAGTACAGCTCCTCCTGTATATATACACTGCACAGTACAGCTCCTCCTGTATATATACACTGCACAGTACAGCTCCCCCTGTATATATACACTGCACAGTACAGCTCCTCCTGTATATATACACTGCACAGTACAGCTCCTCCTGTATATATACACTGCACAGTACAGCTCCTCCTGTATATATACACTGCACAGTACAGCTCCTCCTGTATATATACCCTGCACAGTACAGCTCCCCCTGTATATATACACTGCACAGTACAGCTCCTCCTGTATATATACCCTGCACAGTACAGCTCCTCCTGTATATATACCCTGCACAGTACAGCTCCTCCTGTATATATACCCTGCACAGTACAGCTCCTCCTGTATATATACCCTGCACAGTACAGCTCCCCCTGTATATATACACTGCACAGTACAGCTCCTCCTGTATATATACCCTGCACAGTACAGCTCCTCCTGTATATATACCCTGCACAGTACAGCTCCTCCTGTATATATACCCTGCACAGTACAGCTCCTCCTGTATATATACACTGCACAGTACCGCTCCTCCTGTATATATACACTGCACAGTACAGCTCCTCCTGTATATATACACTGCACAGTACAGCTCCTCCCGTATATATACACTGCACAGTACAGCTCCTCCTGTATATATACACTGCACAGTACAGCTCCTCCTGTATATATACCCTGCACAGTACAGCTCCTCCTGTATATATACACTGCACAGTACCGCTCCTCCTGTATATATACACTGCACAGTACAGCTCCTCCTGTATATATACACTGCACAGTACAGCTCCTCCCGTATATATACCCTGCACAGTACAGCTCCTCCTGTATATATACACTGCACAGTACCGCTCCTCCTGTATATATACACTGCACAGTACAGCTCCTCCTGTATATATACACTGCACAGTACAGCTCCTCCTGTATATATACCCTGCACAGTACAGCTCCTCCTGTATATATACCCTGCACAGTACAGCTCTTCCTGTATATATACACTGCACAGTACAGCTCCCCCTGTATATATACCCTGCACAGTACAGCTCCTCCTGTATATATACCCTGCACAGTACAGCTCCCCCTGTATATATACACTGCACAGTACAGCTCCTCCTGTATATATACCCTGCACAGTACAGCTCCCCCTGTATATATACACTGCACAGTACAGCTCCTCCTGTATATACACTGCACAGTACAGCTCCTCCTGTATATATACACTGCACAGTACAGCTCCTCCTGTATATATACACTGCACAGTACAGCTCCCCCTGTATATATACCCTGCACAGTACAGCTCCTCCTGTATATATACCCTGCACAGTACAGCTCCTCCTGTATATATACATTGCACAGTACCACTCCTCCTGTATATATACCCTGCACAGTACAGCTCCTCCTGTATATATACACTGCACAGTACAGCTCCTCCTGTATATATACACTGCACAGTACAGCTCCTCCTGTATATATACCCTGCACAGTACAGCTCCTCCTGTATATATACACTGCACAGTACAGCTCCCCCTGTATATATACACTGCACAGTACAGCTCCTCCTGTATATATACCCTGCACAGTACAGCTCCCCCTGTATATATACACTGCACAGTACAGCTCCCCCTGTATATATACACTGCACAGTACAGCTCCTCCTGTATATATACACTGTACAGTACAGCTCCTCCTGTATATATACCCTGCACAGTACAGATCCTCCTGTATATATACACTGCACAGTACAGCTCCCCCTGTATATATACCCTGCACAGTACCGCTCCTCCTGTATATATACCCTGCACAGTACAGCTCCTCCTGTATATATACACTGCACAGTACAGCACCTCCTGTATATATACACTGCACAGTACAGCTCCTCCTGTATATATACACTGCACAGTACAGCTCCTCCTGTATATATACACTGCACAGTACAGCTCCTCCTGTATATATACACTGCACAGTACAGCTCCTCCTGTATATATACACTGCACAGTACCGCTCCTCCTGTATATATACACTGCACAGTACAGCTCCTCCTGTATATATACACTGCACAGTACAGCTCCTCCTGTATATATACACTGCACAGTACAGCTCCTCCTGTATATATACACTGCACAGTACAGCTCCTCCTGTATATATACACTGCACAGTACAGCTCCTCCTGTATATATACCCTGCACAGTACAGCTCCTCCTGTATATATACCCTGCACAGTACAGCTCCTCCTGTATATATACCCTGCACAGTACCGCTCCTCCTGTATATACACACTGCACAGTACAGCTCCTCCTGTATATATACCCTGCACAGTACAGCTCCTCCTGTATATATACACTGCACAGTACAGCTCCTCCTGTATATACACACTGCACAGTACAGCTCCTCCTGTATATATACCCTGCACAGTACAGCTCCTCCTGTATATATACACTGCACAGTACAGCTCCTCCTGTATATATACACTGCACAGTACCGCTCCTCCTGTATATATACACTGCACAGTACAGCTCCTCCTGTATATATACACTGCACGGTACAGCTCCTCTTGTATATATACACTGCACGGTACAGCTCCTCCTGTATATATACCCTGCACGGTACCGCTCCTCCTGTATATATACACTGCACAGTACAGCTCCCCCTGTATATATACACTGCACAGTACAGCTCCTCCTGTATATATACACTGCACGGTACAGCTCCTCATGTATATATACACTGCACGGTACAGCTCCTCCTGTATATATACACTGCACAGTACAGCTCCTCCTGTATATATACACTGCACAGTACAGCTCCTCCTGTATATATACACTGCACAGTACAGCTCCTCCTGTATATATACCCTGCACAGTACAGCTCCTCCTGTATATATACACTGCACAGTACAGCTCCTCCTGTATATATACACTGCACAGTACAGCTCCTCCTGTATATATACACTGCACAGTACAGCTCCTCCTGTATATATACACTGCACAGTACAGCTCCTCCTGTATATATACACTGCACAGTACAGCTCCTCCTGTATATATACCCTGCACAGTACAGCTCCTCCTGTATATATACACTGCACAGTACAGCTCCTCCTGTATATATACACTGCACAGTACAGCTCCTCCTGTATATATACACTGCACGGTACAGCTCCTCCTGTATATATACACTGCACAGTACAGCTCCTCCTGTATATATACACTGCACAGTACAGCTCCTCCTGTATATATACACTGCACAGTACAGCTCCTCCTGTATATATACCCTGCACAGTACAGCTCCTGCTGTATATATACACTGCACAGTACAGCTCCTCCTGTATATATACACCGCACAGTACAGCTCCCCCTGTATATATACACTGCACAGTACAGCTCCTCCTGTATATATACACTGCACAGTACAGCTCCTCCTGTATATATACACTGCACAGTACAGCTCCTCCTGTATATATACACTGCACAGTACAGCTCCTCCTGTATATATACCCTGCACAGTACAGCTCCTCCTGTATATATACACTGCACAGTACAGCTCCTCCTGTATATATACACTGCACAGTACAGCTCCTCCTGTATATATACACTGCACAGTACAGCTCCTCCTGTATATATACACTGCACAGTACAGCTCCTCCTGTATATATACACTGCACAGTACAGCTCCTCCTGTATATATACCCTGCACAGTACAGCTCCTCCTGTATATATACACTGCACAGTACAGCTCCTCCTGTATATATACACTGCACAGTACAGCTCCTCCTGTATATATACCCTGCACAGTACAGCTCCTCCTGTATATATACCCTGCACAGTACCGCTCCTCCTGTATATATACACTGCACAGTACAGCTCCCCCTGTATATATACACTGCACAGTACAGCTCCTCCTGTATATATACACTGCACGGTACAGCTCCTCCTGTATATATACACTGCACAGTACAGCTCCTCCTGTATATATACACTGCACAGTACAGCTCCTCCTGTATATATACACTGTACAGTACAGCTCCCCCTGTATATATACACTGCACGGTACAGCTCCTCCTGTATATATACCCTGCACAGTACAGCTCCTCCTGTATATATACACTGCACAGTACAGCTCCTCCTGTATATATACCCTGCACAGTACCGCTCCTCCTGTATATACACACTGCACAGTACAGCTCCTCCTGTATATATACCCTGCACAGTACAGCTCCTCCTGTATATATACACTGCACAGTACAGCTCCTCCTGTATATATACACTGCACAGTACAGCTCCTCCTGTATATATACCCTGCACAGTACCGCTCCTCCTGTATATATACACTGCACAGTACAGCTCCTCCTGTGTATATACACTGCACAGTACAGCTCCTCCTGTGTATATACACTGTACAGTACAGCTCCTCCTGTATATATACCCTGCACAGTACAGCTCCTCCTGTATATACACACTGCACAGTACAGCTCCTCCTGTATATATACCCTGCACAGTACAGCTCCTCCTGTATATATACACTGCACAGTACAGCTCCTCCTGTATATATACACTGCACAGTACAGCTCCTCCTGTATATATACACTGTACAGTACAGCTCCCCCTGTATATATACACTGCACAGTACAGCTCCTCCTGTATATATACACTGCACAGTACAGCTCCTCCTGTATATATATACCCTGCACAGTACAGCTCCTCCTGTATATATATACCCTGCACAGTACCGCTCCTCCTGTATATATACACTGCACAGTACAGCTCCCCCTGTATATATACCCTGCACAGTACAGCTCCTCCTGTATATATACATTGCACAGTACAGCTCCTCCTGTATATATACATTGCACAGTACAGCTCCTCCTGTATATATACACTGCACAGTACAGCTCCTCCTGTATATATACACTGCACAGTACAGCTCCTCCTGTATATATACACTGCACAGTACAGCTCCTCCTGTATATATACACTGCACAGTACAGCTCCTCCTGTATATATACACTGCACAGTACAGCTCCTCCTGTATATATACCCTGCACAGTACAGCTCCTCCTGTATATATACACTGCACAGTACAGCTCCTCCTGTATATATACACTGCACAGTACAGCTCCTCCTGTATATATACACTGCACAGTACAGCTCCTCCTGTATATATACCCTGCACAGTACTGCTCATCCTGTATATATACCCTGCACAGTACAGCTCCTCCTGTATATATACACTGCACAGTACAGCTCCTCCTGTATATATACCCTGCACAGTACTGCTCATCCTGTATATATACCCTGCACAGTACAGCTCCTCCTGTATATATACACTGCACAGTACAGCTCCTCCTGTATATATACACTGCACAGTACAGCTCCTCCTGTATATATACCCTGCACAGTACCGCTCCTCCTGTATATATACACTGCACAGTACAGCTCCTCCTGTATATATACCCTGCACAGTACAGCTCCTCCTGTATATATACACTGCACAGTACAGCTCCTCCTGTATATATACACTGCACAGTACAGCTCCTCCTGTATATATACACTGCACAGTACAGCTCCTCCTGTATATATACCCTGCACAGTACAGCTCCTCCTGTATATATACACTGAACAGTACAGCTCCTCCTGTATATATACCCTGCAAAGTACAGCTCCTCCTGTATATATACACTGCACAGTACAGCTCCTCCTGTATATATACCCTGCACAGTACAGCTCCTCCTGTATATATACACTGCACAGTACAGCTCCTCCTGTATATACACACTGCACAGTACAGCTCCTCCTGTATATATACACTGCACAGTACAGCTCCTCCTGTATATATACACTGCACAGTACAGCTCCTCCTGTATATACACACTGCACAGTACAGCTCCTCCTGTATATATACACTGCACAGTACAGCTCCTCCTGTATATACACACTGCACAGTACAGCTCCTCCTGTATATATACACTGCACAGTACAGCTCCTCCTGTATATATACACTGCACAGTACAGCTCCTCCTGTATATACACACTGCACAGTACAGCTCCTCCTGTATATATACACTGTACAGTACAGCACCTCCTGTATATATACCCTGCACAGTACAGCTCCTCCTGTATATATACCCTGCACAGTACAGCTCCTCCTGTATATATACCCTGCACAGTACAGCTCCTCCTGCATATATACCCTGCACAGTACAGCTCCTCCTGTATATATACATTGCACAGTACCGCTCCTCCTGTATATATACACTGCACAGTACAGCTCCTCCTGTATATATACACTGCACAGTACAGCTCCTTCTGTATATATACCCTGCACAGTACCGCTCCTCCTGTATATATACACTGCACAGTACAGATCCTCCTGTATATATACCCTGCACAGTACCGCTCCTCCTGTATATATACACTGCACAGTACAGCTCCTCCTGTATATATACCCTGCACAGTACCGCTCCTCCTGTATATATACACTGCACAGTACAGCTCCTCCTGTATATATACACCGCACAGTACAGCTCCTCCTGTATATATACCCTGCACAGTACCGCTCCTCCTGTATATATACCCTGCACAGTACCGCTCCTCCTGTATATATACCCTGCACAGTACCGCTCCTCCTGTATATATACACTGCACAGTACAGCACCTCCTGTATATATACCCTGCACAGTACAGCTCCTCCTGTATATATACACTGCACAGTACAGCTCCTCCTGTATATATACACTGCACAGTACAGCTCCTCCTGTATATATACACTGCACAGTACAGCTCCTCCTGTATATATACACTGCACAGTACAGCTCCTCCTGTATATATACACTGCACAGTACAGCTCCTCCTTTATATATACACTGCACAGTACAGCTCCTCCTGTATATATACACTGCACAGTACAGCTCCTCCTGTATATATACACTGCACAGTACCGCTCCTCCTGTATATATACACTGCACAGTACAGCTCCTCCTGTATATATACACTGCACAGTACAGCTCCTCCTGTATATATACACTGCACAGTACAGCTCCTCCTGTATATATACACTGCACAGTACAGCTCCCCCTGTATATATACACTGCACAGTACAGCTCCCCCTGTATATATACACTGCACAGTACAGCTCCTCCTGTATATATACACTGCACAGTACAGCTCCTCCTGTATATATACACTGCACAGTACAGCTCCCCCTGTATATATACACTGCACAGTACAGCTCCTCCTGTATATATACACTGCACAGTACAGCTCCTCATGTATATATACACTGCACGGTACAGCTCCTCCTGTATATATACCCTGCACGGTACCGCTCCTCCTGTATATATACACTGCACAGTACAGCTCCCCCTGTATATATACACTGCACAGTACAGCTCCTCCTGTATATATACACTGCACGGTACAGCTCCTCCTGTATATATACACTGCACGGTACAGCTCCTCCTGTATATATACACTGCACGGTACAGCTCCTCCTGTATATATACACTGTACAGTACAGCTCCCCCTGTATATATACACTGCACGGTACAGCTCCTCCTGTATATATACACTGCACGGTACCGCTCCTCCTGTATATATACACTGCACAGTACAGCTCCTCCTGTATATATACCCTGCACAGTACAGCTCCTCCTGTATATATACACTGCACAGTACAGCTCCTCCTGTATATATACCCTGCACAGTACCGCTCCTCCTGTATATACACACTGCACAGTACAGCTCCTCCTGTATATATACACTGCACAGTACCGCTCTTCCTGTATATATACACTGCACAGTACAGCTCCCCCTGTATATATACCCTGCACAGTACAGCTCCTCCTGTATATATACACTGCACAGTACAGCTCCTCCTGTATATATACCCTGCACAGTACCGCTCCTCCTGTATATACACACTGCACAGTACAGCTCCTCCTGTATATATACCCTGCACAGTACAGCTCCTCCTGTATATATACACTGCACAGTACAGCTCCTCCTGTATATATACACTGCACAGTACAGCTCCTCCTGTATATATACCCTGCACAGTACCGCTCCTCCTGTATATATACACTGCACAGTACAGCTCCTCCTGTATATATACACTGTACAGTACAGCTCCTCCTGTATATATACCCTGCACAGTACAGCTCCTCCTGTATATACACACTGCACAGTACAGCTCCTCCTGTATATATACCCTGCACAGTACAGCTCCTCCTGTATATATACACTGCACAGTACAGCTCCCCCTGTATATATACACTGCACAGTACAGCTCCTCCTGTATATATACACTGCACAGTACAGCTCCTCCTGTATATATATACCCTGCACAGTACAGCTCCTCCTGTATATATATACCCTGCACAGTACCGCTCCTCCTGTATATATACACTGCACAGTACAGCTCCCCCTGTATATATACCCTGCACAGTACAGCTCCTCCTGTATATATACCCTGCACAGTACAGCTCCTCCTGTATATATACATTGCACAGTACAGCTCCTCCTGTATATATACACTGCACAGTACAGCTCCTCCTGTATATATACACTGCACAGTACTGCTTCTCCTGTATATATACCCTGCACAGTACAGCTCCTCCTGTATATATACACTGCACGGTACAGCTCCTCCTGTATATATACACTGCACAGTACCGCTCCTCCTGTATATATACACTGCACAGTACAGCTCCTCCTGTATATATACCCTGCACAGTACAGCTCCTCCTGTATATATACACTGCACAGTACAGCTCCTCCTGTATATATACCCTGCACAGTACCGCTCCTCCTGTATATACACACTGCACAGTACAGCTCCTCCTGTATATATACACTGCACAGTACCGCTCCTCCTGTATATATACACTGCACAGTACAGCTCCCCCTGTATATATACCCTGCACAGTACAGCTCCTCCTGTATATATACACTGCACAGTACAGCTCCTCCTGTATATATACCCTGCACAGTACCGCTCCTCCTGTATATACACACTGCACAGTACAGCTCCTCCTGTATATATACCCTGCACAGTACAGCTCCTCCTGTATATATACACTGCACAGTACAGCTCCTCCTGTATATATACACTGCACAGTACAGCTCCTCCTGTATATATACCCTGCACAGTACCGCTCCTCCTGTATATATACACTGCACAGTACAGCTCCTCCTGTGTATATACACTGCACAGTACAGCTCCTCCTGTATATATACACTGTACAGTACAGCTCCTCCTGTATATATACCCTGCACAGTACAGCTCCTCCTGTATATACACACTGCACAGTACAGCTCCTCCTGTATATATACCCTGCACAGTACAGCTCCTCCTGTATATATACACTGCACAGTACAGCTCCCCCTGTATATATACACTGCACAGTACAGCTCCTCCTGTATATATACACTGCACAGTACAGCTCCTCCTGTATATATATACCCTGCACAGTACAGCTCCTCCTGTATATATATACCCTGCACAGTACCGCTCCTCCTGTATATATACACTGCACAGTACAGCTCCCCCTGTATATATACCCTGCACAGTACAGCTCCTCCTGTATATATACCCTGCACAGTACAGCTCCTCCTGTATATATACATTGCACAGTACAGCTCCTCCTGTATATATACACTGCACAGTACAGCTCCTCCTGTATATATACACTGCACAGTACTGCTTCTCCTGTATATATACCCTGCACAGTACAGCTCCTCCTGTATATATACACTGCACAGTACAGCTCCTCCTGTATATATACACTGCACAGTACAGCTCCTCCTGTATATATACACTGCACAGTACAGCTCCTCCTGTATATATACCCTGCACAGTACAGCTCCTCCTGTATATATACACTGCACAGTACAGCTCCTCCTGTATATATACACTGCACAGTACAGCTCATCCTGTATATATACCCTGCACAGTACAGCTCCTCCTGTATATATACACTGCACAGTACAGCTCCTCCTGTATATATACACTGCACAGTACAGCTCCTCCTGTATATATACCCTGCACAGTACCGCTCCTCCTGTATATATACACTGCACAGTACAGCTCCTCCTGTATATATACCCTGCACAGTACAGCTCCTCCTGTATATATACACTGCACAGTACAGCTCCTCCTGTATATATACACTGCACAGTACAGCTCCTCCTGTATATATACACTGCACAGTACAGCTCCTCCTGTATATATACCCTGCACAGTACAGCTCCTCCTGTATATATACACTGCACAGTACAGCTCCTCCTGTATATATACACTGCACAGTACAGCTCCTCCTGTATATACACACTGCACAGTACAGCTCCTCCTGTATATATACACTGCACAGTACAGCTCCTCCTGTATATACACACTGTACAGTACAGCACCTCCTGTATATATACCCTGCACAGTACAGCTCCTCCTGTATATATACCCTGCACAGTACAGCTCCTCCTGTATATATACCCTGCACAGTACAGCTCCTCCTGTATATATACCCTGCACAGTACAGCTCCTCCTGTATATATACATTGCACAGTACCGCTCCTCCTGTATATATACACTGCACAGTACAGCTCCTCCTGTATATATACACTGCACAGTACAGCTCCTCCTGTATATATACCCTGCACAGTACCGCTCCTCCTGTATATATACACTGCACAGTACAGCTCCTCCTGTATATATACCCTGCACAGTACCGCTCCTCCTGTATATATACACTGCACAGTACAGCTCCTCCTGTATATATACCCTGCACAGTACCGCTCCTCCTGTATATATACACTGCACAGTACAGCTCCTCCTGTATATATACACCGCACAGTACAGCTCCTCCTGTATATATACCCTGCACAGTACCGCTCCTCCTGTATATATACCCTGCACAGTACAGCTCCTCCTGTATATATACCCTGCACAGTACCGCTCCTCCTGTATATATACACTGCACAGTACAGCACCTCCTGTATATATACCCTGCACAGTACAGCTCCTCCTGTATATATACACTGCACAGTACAGCTCCTCCTGTATATATACCCTGCACAGTACCGCTCCTCCTGTATATATACCCTGCACAGTACCGCTCCTCCTGTATATATACACTGCACAGTACAGCTCTTCCTGTATATATACACGGCACAGTACCGCTCCTCCTGTATATATACACTGCACAGTACAGCTCCTCCTGTATATATACCCTGCACAGTAGAGCTCCTCCTGTATATATACACTGCACAGTACAGCTCCTCCTGTATATATACACTGCACAGTACAGCTCTTCCTGTATATATACACGGCACAGTACAGCTCCTCCTGTATATATACACTGCACAGTACAGCTCCTCCTGTATATATACACTGCACAGTACAGCTCCCCCTGTATATATACACTGCACAGTACAGCTCCTCCTGTATATATACACTGCACAGTACCTCTCCTCCTGTATATATACACTGCACAGTACAGCTCCTCCTGTATATATACACTGCACAGTACCTCTCCTCCTGTATATATACCCTGCACAGTACAGCTCCTCCTGTATATACACACTGCACAGTACAGCTCCCCCTGTATATATACCCTGCACAGTACAGCTCCTCCTGTATATATACCCTGCACAGTACAGCTCCTCCTGTATATATACACTGCACAGTACCGCTCCTCCTGTATATATACACTGCACAGTACAGCTCCTCCTGTATATATACACTGCACAGTACAGCTCCTCCTGTATATATACCCTGCACAGTACAGCTCCTCCTGTATATATACCCTGCACAGTACAGCTCCTCCTGTATATATACCCTGCACAGTACAGCTCCTCCTGTATATATACACTGCACAGTACAGCTCCTCCTGTAGATATACACTGCACAGTACAGCTCCTCCTGTAGATATACACTGCACAGTACAGCTCCTCCTGTATATATACACTGCACAGTACAGCTCCTCCTGTATATATACACTGCACAGTACAGCTCCTCCTGTATATATACCCTGCACAGTACAGCTCCTCCTGTATATATACACTGCACAGTACAGCTCCTCCTGTATATATACACTGCACAGTACAGCTCCTCCTGTATATATACACTGCACAGTACAGCTCCTCCTGTATATATACACTGCACAGTACCGCTCCTCCTGTATATATACACTGCACAGTACAGCTCCTCCTGTATATATACCCTGCACAGTACAGCTCCTCCTGTATATATACACTGCACAGTACAGCTCCTCCTGTATATATACACTGCACAGTACAGCTCCTCCTGTATATATACCCTGCACAGTACAGCTCCTCCTGTATATATACACTGCACAGTACAGCTCCTCCTGTATATATACACTGCACAGTACCGCTCCTCCTGTATATATACACTGCACAGTACAGCTCCTCCTGTATATATACACTGCACAGTACAGCTCCCCCTGTATATATACCCTGCACAGTACAGCTCCTCCTGTATATATACACTGCACAGTACAGCTCCCCCTGTATATATACCCTGCACAGTACAGCTCCTCCTGTATATATACACTGCACAGTACAGCTCCTCCTGTATATATACACTGCACAGTACCGCTCCTCCTGTATATATACACTGCACAGTACAGCTCCTCTTGTATATATACCCTGCACAGTACAGCTCCTCCTGTATATATACACTGCACAGTACAGCTCCCCCTGTATATATACCCTGCACAGTACAGCTCCTCCTGTATATATACACTGCACAGTACAGCTCCCCCTGTATATATACCCTGCACAGTACAGCTCCTCCTGTATATATACACTGCACAGTACAGCTCCCCCTGTATATATACCCTGCACAGTACAGCTCCTCCTGTATATATACACTGCACAGTACAGCTCCCCCTGTATATATACCCTGCACAGTACAGCTCCTCCTGTATATATACACTGCACAGTACAGCTCCTCCTGTATATATACACTGCACAGTACAGCTCCTCCTGTATATATACCCTGCACAGTACAGCTCCTCCTGTATATATACACTGCACAGTACAGCTCCTCCTGTATATATACACTGCACAGTACAGCTCCCCCTGTATATATACACTGCACAGTACAGCTCCTCCTGTATATATACACTGCACAGTACAGCTCCCCCTGTATATATACCCTGCACAGTACAGCTCCTCCTGTATATATACACTGCACAGTACAGCTCCTCCTGTATATATACACTGCACAGTACCGCTCCTCCTGTATATATACACTGCACAGTACAGCTCCTCCTGTATATATACACTGCACAGTACAGCTCCTCCTTGTATATATACACTGCACAGTACCGCTCCTCCTGTATATATACCCTGCACAGTACAGCTCCTCCTGTATATATACACTGCACAGTACAGCTCCTCCTGTATATATACACTGCACAGTACAGCTCCTCCTGTATATATACACTGCACAGTACAGCTCCTCCTTGTATATATACACTGCACAGTACCGCTCCTCCTGTATATATACCCTGCACAGTACAGCTCCTCCTGTATATATACACTGCACAGTACAGCTCCTCCTGTATATATACCCTGCACAGTACAGCTCCTCCTGTATATATACACTGCACAGTACAGCTCCTCCTGTATATATACACTGCACAGTACAGCTCCTCCTGTATATATACACTGCACAGTACAGCTCCTCCTGTATATATACACTGCACAGTACAGCTCCTCCTGTATATATACACTGCACAGTACAGCTCCTCCTGTATATATACACTGCACAGTACAGCTCCTCCTGTATATATACCCTGCACAGTACAGCTCCTCCTGTATATATACACTGCACAGTACAGCTCCTCCTGTATATATACACTGCACAGTACAGCTCCTCCTGTATATATACACTGCACAGTACAGCTCCTCCTGTATATATACACTGCACAGTACAGCTCCTCCTGTATATATACACTGCACAGTACAGCTCCTCCTGTATATATACACTGCACAGTACAGCTCCTCCTGTATATATACACTGCACAGTACAGCTCCTCCTGTATATATACACTGCACAGTACAGCTCCTCCTGTATATATACACTGCACAGTACAGCTCCTCCTGTATATATACACTGCACAGTACAGCTCCTCCTGTATATATACACTGCACAGTAC
>NW_027368752.1:0-47528 GCF_046119375.1 Phyllobates terribilis | reverse complement strand
AGGATCTTGTATGTTGAAGCGAGTTTGTTATTGTAATCAGTTAGTTATGGATTTAATAGTTTATTTATTGTTTTAATCAAGTGTTTTGGTAATTAGTTACCAGTGATTATCCCATAGTATAAATAGCGTGTTTATCTTCTTTAAACGTTGTTGTTGAAAGTACTAAGAGATAGTTCATTTTGATTTAGGACTTAGGCAATAGTTAGGAGAGTTTAGGAAGAAACTGAGAACTGTGTGTTCGCCTAATAGTTGTAAATCCTACGAGAAATCAAATCAACAATCCTTTTAGAATTATTGTTTACTTGATCTTACCTTTACTCTCCGCACAAAAGTTATAGTCTTTATTTAAAGCTAAGGTTCCACAATCCACAATTGGTATCAGAGCAGGATCCATTCCAATAAGACAACCTCGGCATGTCCCTCAACAAGCCTCACCAGCTTCGAGAAGGAGAACTTGATTGGTGGTTGGAAGTGCACACGACGTTCATTCAAACCCAAGACTACCAATGCTGGAAAATTATAGAGCTTGGAGACGAAGTGCTTCCAGAGTTGAAGCAAAGAACGGACTGGCAACCAGAGCACTATGCCAAGATGGAGAAGAACTCAAAAGCTCGACCAATTGATTCTGTGTGGACTCACTCGCACGGACATTGACAAAGTCATTGGCATACAAACGACCAAAGACATGTGGGAAGATATCATCTCCATACACAGAGGGAGCGAAGACCAGAAGGATAGCAGAAAATTTACACTTCAAAGACAGTTTCAGTCTTTCAAACAACTCCGTGGTGAAAGCGTGTCAGCCTGCCAGTCTTGCTTCATAATTTTGATTAACAAATTGACTGCCTCTGGCGTAACCATTCCTCCTTCAGAGCAGACACTGGTTGTCATCTACGCTATGAGCAATAAATTTGAGCTCACTCGAAGAATTGCCCTCATGTCTCCAGACTGCAAGAAGCCTTCAAATAGTTGACATATTTGGCAAGTTCTTCGATCAAATGAGAACGCTGATTCGCTAAAGAGATTACAAGTAAAAGAAGCTACTGGAACAATGCTAAAGATCACAAAGGTGCTTGAGAATATGGACATCAATGATGATGAAGAGGAGGATGAGGACGATGATAAAAAAGTCGCTCTCATGACAAATATGGTAAAGAAGTGGTTTAAGAAAGAGCTGGACCAGGAGAGTCATCATCTTCAGCTAAGCGTGATCTCAAGGAGTACACGTGGTACAATTGCCAGGAGAAGTGGCATCTTGCTAAGACGTGCACCAATCCACAAGTAGAAGCCACTGAAAAGAGGCGCTCTTCTCAACATGGGGAGAAGAAGATGATGAAGCTGACCTTCACGAAGGATTCCAAGGCCAATGTCTCATGGCCAATGTAGAGGCCCTTGCTCTGAGGTAAAATCTCTTGACACCTTTCCTGATCATCTAAACACGCTTGAAAAGAAAGACCTTATTAACATGATTAAAGGGTTGTTAGAAGATACTGAAACTTTAGAATCTCAAATTACTGAATATGAAGAGGAAGAGACTGAACTACGTAGCGAGTGTCTAGATCTGTCCACTAGGATAGCTAATAAAGAAAAGTCTTTAGTAAAATCTAGGGAACTGAGTTTAATGACAAAATCCTGCGAGGGATGCAATGGTAATCAACCCTCAAGGGGGATCGTCAAAGGACTTAAAGTCTAAGGTAGAAAGCGACTTAGGGCTAATACTTGCGAAGATAACCAAATTAACAGAATCCATCAATAAGAATACGGTGAACCAAACTGTCTTTGTAAGGGCTAGACCTGGATTAGGATATGACTCAGATTCCTCTAAGTTCTCGAGTGCTAATGAAAAGCTCACCGGAGAATTAAGTGAAAAGGCTAAGACCTTAGACAATGCCCTTCAAATTTGTAGAAGCAAGAATGTATTCTTAGAGAAAAAGGTTAAGGCACTTGAACAACCATTAGGGGATAACAATTAATGGTTTCATGGGGAAAAGGCTCATAACATGTATGTGAGCCAAGCCCAAGGGAACGCAACAAACATACTAGATCCCAAGATTAAGGATATGAAGCCCTTTAGACCTAGAAAGGGCAATATGGTTATGTGAAGTACACTAAATGGTGCAGATTTTGTGGTAACAATGGTCACACTATACACTCTTGCAAGAAGAAGCAAACGCTAAGTAATAAGCCATACAGGTCACCCACTCGCACTACACGTGATGAAGTGAGTAGCTTGAAATGATAGCTTGAGATGATCCTTTACATAAAGGCCAAGCTCGATGTAGCCCTCTCCTAATACCTAATCAGAAGAAGCTGAGCTTCGATGGGTTCTAAAGTTTGATTGCTCATTTGTAGGGAAACTTGAGCAGCGATAACAAATGGTACATAGACAGTGGCTGCTCATGTCACATGACCCCGACGGATAAGGAGAGACTACGAAGTTTTCAGGAATATGATGGTGGAAGTGTATCATTTGGTGACAAGAGAGCTAGAGAAATCACTGGACATGGAAAGGTACATCTCAATGACAAGATAGAGATCCAGATGGTGAACTTTGTGGAGAGCCTTAGCTATAATCTCTTAAGCGTAACTCAACTCTGTGATGAGGGACCAGACGAGGTGACTTTCACTACCTCGAAGGGCTTTGTGAGAAGTGCTACTGGGGAAATCATTTTAAGGGGAAAGCGAGTCAACATCACGTATATATTTGACTCCAGCTACATCCCAAGAGTCACCTTTGCCTTGCTACAATAGAAGATCAAACCGCTTTATGGCATCAATGCCTAGGGCACGTCAATCTACATCTCCTACACAAGTTACGCGCAAAAAAGCTAGTCCGAGGCTTACCTCTCATCAAGATAGACAACATGATACACTGTGCTAATTGTGTCAAGGGACATCAAGTCAAGAGCTCGTTCGAAGCTAAGCCAGACAAAGAAGCCCCTTGAGCTACTCCACATGGACCTTTGTGGGCCAATGCGTGTTCAAAGCCCTGGTGGAGCACGTTATATCTTTGTGATCTTCGACGACTATTCCAGGTTCACATGGACCTCATTCATGCGCTCCAAGGATCAAGCCTTCTCACGCTTCATCGAGCTAGTAGCCTTACTTGAGAATTCCCTATCCCTAAAGGTGCGCTCTATAAGATCAGATCATGGAACTGAATTCTAGAAAGGCGATATGTTCATCTACTGTATTGAAAGGGGAATAACTCACAACTTCTCAGCCCCTAGGATTCCACAATAGAATGGAGTAGTAAAAAGAAAGAACATGACGCTATTGGAGATGGCGTGCACTATGCTACTTCAAGGTGGAGTCTCCCCGTCACTATGGTCTGAAGCGGTGAACACAACATGCTAGATCACCAACAGAGCCCTTCTATGACCTTCACTAAGCAAGACTCCATACGAGCTAATCAAGGGATATCCTCCAAGCATCTCTCATTTCAGGGTCTTTGGGTGCAAGTGCTATGTGTTGAATAATGGGAAAGACAACTTGGGCAAGTTCGATGCACGAAGTGATTAGAAGCCGTCTTTATTGAATATGTCCCAGCAAGAAAAGCATACAAGGTGTGTTCAACCAGAGAACAAGAACTTTTGAGGAGAGCATACATGTGGTGTTCGATGAAAGCATGTTCCATTTTCCTTCTTCAAATACCTCTGATCCATTCCCAGAAGTCGCTCTCATTGAATCACCTTCCGAAAAGGATCGAGCCCCTCCTCCTCAAGCCCTTGAATCCACTAGCCACTCCATATATAGCCTCAGTTCTGACACAAATAGTGATGATGAAGGGCCCTCTCATTCAAGCACAGGCCAGATCATAATGCCTCCAACTAGAGGCTTTCAACAAAGAGGTGCTCATCCTCTAGAGAACATGCTCAACCTGTCCACTCTAAAATTCACACTCACTCTCGTGTAGATCAACTAGTACCTCCAAAGGCAATCGCTGAAGCACTTGATGAAGCTGCTGAGGAAACCAGCTTATGTGCCTTCAACGCTTTCGTCTCACTCACTGAGCCTAAGAACATCAAAGAAGCCATCCTTGATCCAGATTGGGTGGGAACCATGCAAGAAGAGCTTCATGAGTTCGAGCGAATCAAGTCTGGCACCTAGTTCCTAAGCCCTCCAATCGCACCATCATAGGTACTCGCTGGGTATTTCGAAACAAGCTCGATCACTCAGGAGTTGTGGTAAGGAACAAAGCGTGTTTAGTAGCACAAGGGTACAATCAATAAGAGGGGATCGATTATGACGAGACCTATGCTCCAATCGCTCGATTAAAGGCTACTTGTCTTTTGATAGTCTTTGCTTCACATAAGGGCTTCAAGCTAGTGGTTCAGGTATACGTTGATGGCATTATTTTTGGCTCCACTAACATGTCGCTTGAAGAAAAATTCAAAGACGTGATGAGCAGCTAGTTCAACATGAGCATGATAGGGGAACTCAACTTCTTTCTCGGCCTTCAAGTGGTACAAAAGGCTGAAGGCATTCAAATCCATCAATGAAAAGTACTTAAGGGAGATCATAAAGAAGTTTGGGATGGACAATAACAAGCCCCTTCACACTCCATTGTCCACATGCACTAAGCTCGATGCAGACCTTAACGGACCAAAGGCGAACAAAACACTCTATAGAGGTATGGTAGGATCCTTGATGTACCTAACTGCCTCTAGGCCTGATATTGTTTTTGCAGTGAGTCTTTGTGCACGATTTCAATCCGATCCAAGGGAGTCGCATGTAGCTATCATCAAGCGAATCCTTCGCTACTTAAAAGGGACTGACAACCTGTGTTAATGGTACCCTAAAAACTGCGATTTTACCCTTGTTGGATACACAAACACTGACTATGCATGGTTATCTCAATGATCGAAAGAGCACCTCAGGTATGACTCAATTCCTAGGCCCTTTCTTTGTTTCTTTGGGGTCTCGCAAGCAAAATTCAGTAGTTGTGTCCACCTCCGAGGCAGAATACATAGCAGCTGCTTCTTGTTGTGCTCAACTTCTATGGCTCAAGCAACAACTCAAGGACTTAGGTATTTCGATGGGCTCAACTGAAATAAGGTGTGACAACACTAGCGTGATCAATATCTCAAAGAACCCTGTGCATCATTATTGAACTAAGCATATTGATGTGCGTCATCACTTCCTTCGAGACAATGTTGTGAAGAGGCACATAGAGCTCACCCATTGTAGGACTGAGGATCAAATAGCAGAAATTTTCACCAAGGCCTTGAGCAAGGAACCATTCGTCAAACTCAGACTTCACTTGGGATTCATCCCCCTTCATTAAGCATCTCCCTCAATGTAAGGCTCTTCCATTGACCTTGTGTAAATCATTGCTTCTTTTAATCTTGGGAACTTAGAACTAATACGTGCGTGAACCTAGCCTGTACTCTTAAAATGGTATACGTCCTTCGCATGCTCTGTGTGATGCTAAATGATAAACGCTTGATTAGGCCCTTCTAGGATTGTACTATTACTTGATAAAATTTGATCCATATGCATGCTCTTCCTTTTCAAGCCTTTACATATATGCACGATGATCCCTTATTAACATATGATCAAGCCTCCCAGATATGATTCATGCTTATAGGCCAGTCCCTTAGCCTAGATCTTGGTGTTACGTTCCCTATGACCAAATAATCCCACAACTAGGAATATTCACTGAGATGTCAAAGAGCCTACCCATATATGCTTAGCACTTGTGTTTTTAAAGAGCTTCTATGTCCCTTTGTGTGTGTGAAATTATTATGTGCTTAAGAGAGTTAAAATATCCCACCAAGTATGGGAACTGAGACACAAAACGTCAATAAATGGGGACCGAGTAGTAAGAGAAACGACAAGCATATATCAAGAGAAATATGAACATGGGGACCAAGAATTCATGGGGACCGAGGAACCGAGAACAGGGTGAACCGCAGATTAGATTAGGAACTGAGCATGGGGACTGACAGAATCATAGAGACCGAGCATCTTAATGGTACGCTATCTTATAGGCAATCATCACTCGCTAGTCCCCAACGACCACTTGCTTCTGCAAAGATCGAGGCGCCGTTCTTGAACCGACTTAGAGCCGTTGTGATTCGACTGTACACTGCTCTCCATAAATAGCACTCCATCCAGATTCAGTCTCCCTTTACCACTTTCACACTATTCCTTCCCTACATAAGCTCTCAATCTCAAATCTATCTCTCTCTCTCTCTCTCTCATGAATCACTCTACACTCTCAAAATATGGCCAATCCAATGAACATCAGTGCCGAGCAGTGGGCAGAATATCTAAAGTCAGAGGCATTAATGGAAAATACCGCCGCCGCCTCGTCAGTCCCACCGTCCACTTTGCAAGCGCATGCCTCAGTGACACCAACTCCTCAAATGCCACTTTCCATAGTCCCGGAAAACAACCCACTCCACAGCCTTCAGCCTCACCACCTCCTCCACCTACCACACAACTCCCTTCACATCACACATCACCCGCACCAATGGAGGAAGACCCACAGCCCAAAGAACCCATCCATAACATCTCCTCCACCGAGCCAAAGGCCTCATCCACCGACTCCACCGAGCACACCCCCCACGACTCCATACACGATGAATCCACTCATCAGGCCCTTGCTATCACCTCAAACCTAACCCTCACCATCCCTGCGTCTCCGATACAACAAGTCTCCCACAAGAGACCATTTGACTTCACTCCCTCCTCGACCTCTCAAAAGCGATCCAAAGGGCTCTCGTCAAAGGCGGATTGTGACCACCGAATAGTGATTGAGCCACTGATCATCGGCCAAGGGTTTTGGAGCACTCTGAGCTAGGGATGGCAATGGGGTAGGGATCCTCGCCTCCCCATGGGGAATCCCCATGATGGGGATGGGGATGGAGATTTTAAATGGGGATGGGGACGGGTATGAGTGAAACATAAAATCCCCGCATGGGGATGGGGATGGGGTGAGGAATAGTGTCCCTACCCCGTCCCCGCCCCTTCCTCGACCCGTGGGGAATCCCCGACGGGGATTGGTTAGTTCAAAAGACTTCATATCTCGATGTGGTTTTTTCATTTGTCTTAATTTATTTGATTGTCTTGTTTTGTCGGTTATTTAATTACTAATTGATTACGAATTAAAAATATTTGTTGTTTATTTAGTTTATTTTATATTTAGATACACATATAGAAAATAAATTGAAAATTCAAATAAGATAACGAGGATGGGGAATCCCCAATGGGGATGGGGACCCGACGGGGACGGGGATGGGAAAAAATTGCCCCCGACGGGGATGGGGATTGAAATTATAAACGGGGATGGGGACAAGGATAGTAGTCCTCGCCCCGACCCGCCCCGTTGCCATGCCTACTCTGAGCCCAGCTGAATTCGACGTCGCTGCCACAGTAGCTTTGCTAGAGCGGACGCGCTGGTCAGAACTAGAGGTACAACCCTTTGCTATCGACCAAGAGGAGGTGCGCAAGTTATACAAAGCACTAGTGGTTATTCCCCCCTCGCCTGGACAACATTTCTCAGTGGCTCAGATCCCTTGGGGCGACGAGCCAAAGACGCTGAACTTTAAGCTGCTCGCGAAGGTGCTTGATCTCCCAACATGTGAAGGGTACGCCTCACTGCCCAAGAATAACTGGCCTTCGGGCAAGTCTGAGATGGTAGAGCTCTTAGTGGGGAAGGCGCGACCAAAAGAAATCAAGACACACATGCTTAGCTTCTACACCAAGCTACTACATTACATCATGCTGCGCAATGTCATACCCAGACAAGAGAAGCGCGACACTGTGACGATAGTTGATGCATGTCTGCTATGAGAAGTGATCGAATGTAGTATAATTGACACGCCATGACTCATTCTCTCCCATATGCTGACGGTGAAGATGCACAAGAATCACACCCTTCCCTATCCCCACATAGTCAAGAAAATTATGCTTGAGCTGGGATATACATGCTTGTGAAGGAAACGGCCTTAGAGATCATCATCACGGAGACAGGGCTACGCAGGTTGGTAAACATGCTAGCATGGAAGCACCTGTAGAAAAGCTGAAACTAGGCTCTACACCCAGAACTGAGCCCAAGTCCGAACCAAAACCAAAGCCTGACACCTCTGCCCCTCCTAAATCTGAACCAAGGCCTCAACGCATGAAGAGCCCCCTAAAAGAGCCAAATCCGCTACTGCCGCCGAATATGAGCCCTGAGGAGATCCAGCTTTGCACCTTAGAGACTGTTCTCTAGACCAACAAGCACTTGTCAGGCCTACACCGAATGATAGACTGGCACCTTCATCACATGAATGCGCTTATGATTGGGCCGCTCAAGGAAGGTTGTGAAGACGCTTATGAAGATGAGTACAACTGTGGTCTTAGTTCCCTTAGAGCTCTTTAGGAAATCCAAAGCCCCGCAAAACCTTATGCGTATTTTTTCTCTTTTGACTGTCTATTTTGTGTGCTCTCATGTTTAATTAATGATAAGTATGTGTTGGTTCACTTACCTGCTTGCTCTAGAACGTACTGAGATAGGGCTTGACTTGCTTTGTTTTCTTTTTGTATCACTTAATCATTCCTCTAGAAGGCACGCACGTGCTATTCTTATTTTCCCTTGATTAATATTAAGCACACCTTTTTACATGATGTCAAAAGGGGAATATTGCAGGCATAGAGGTTATTTAATTTAGGGGGAATTAGTACCTATGATAAGTTAAAGGGCGATGAGTGCTACTTGTTCATTGATTAAGGGGGAATGGAAGCTACTTTCTCCTCAGCTCTACTCTGGCTCAACTCTATACCTATGACATGATTCTATGTTTGTCATCATTAAAAAGGGGAAAATTGTTGGTTATATGAACTAGCCTCTTAGTTCATACAACTAATAATGCATCAGTTTTAATGATAACAAACATCCTTATATACTAATATGTTTATTGAGTGAGATATCGCAGGAAAACAATAGGCCTTCGAGTAATTTAGGTGGTTTACGCATGGAAAGCAACGAGCTGAAGTAAAGATACAAGAGCGAGTCTAGTGAGAAGGATAGCGCTTAACGTGCTTAACCAGGAGCAAGGGAACCGAACGCCACAAGAGGGAACCGAGTAAAGAGAGTAAGGAATCGAGTGCTAAAGAACTAAAGCACTATGCAAGGAGGACGCGCTCAAGGGAACTGAATGCACTGAAGGGACCGAGCACATATAAATGGAATGGTATCTTATAAGACACTATAAAGGGAAAGATTTGATACGTGAAGAACAACCAGATTCAGGATCTTGTTTGTTGCAGCAAGTTTGTTACTATAATCAGTTAGTTAGGATTTAATATTTTATTTATTATTTTAATCAAGCTTTTCGGTAATTAGTTCCTGATATTATGCCATAGTATAAATAGCATAGTTTATCTTCTTTAAACGTTGTTTTTGAAAGTGCTGAGAGATAATTCATTTTGATTTAGGACTTAGACAATATTTAGGAGAGTTCAGGAAGAAACTGAGAGTTGTGTGTTTGCCTAATAGTTGTAAGCCCTACGAGAAATCAAATCAATAATTGTTTTGGAATTATTGTTTACTTGATCTTAGCTTTAATTTCTGCACAAAAGTTATAATCTTTAGTTAAATCTAAGGTTCCACGATTCACAGCTAGTTTCTTTTCCCTTTTACATAGTTCCTCTTTTACTGTATTGAGGACCGAGCGTTATCTAAGTATGAGGGAATTTAGGAAGTTTCTCGTTTTTTGTATTTAGGAAGTTTCCCTTATTATATAGTTTCTCATTTTCCCTTATTATATAGTTCCTCTTTTTCCGTAAGTGGTAAGTAATGGGCGATCCCACATGGAGATAGTAGAATAGTAGTAAAAAAGTTGAAAGCGTTAGTAACAAATTGGGGTTTTAAGGTTTGCTTGTGATTTTGTTTAGGTTATTGTTCCACTACCCTAATCCATCTATATTTTCTTTTTAATTTAGATCAGTCTATTCTTTCTCACCTATTCATATTAGTTCTTATGTTGTCATATCCTAAAGTCACATTCATACCCACATTCGCTAACCAAAAGCCTGTAGAACATGTTTGATACCAAAATAGGCATAATTAGAACGAGTCACCCACAAGCGTATCCAAATCTTAATCCTTGAGATGAGCCAACACATCGGCGTCTACGAATCTCAACAATTAAGACGAGCCAACAGTGCGTCTATAAATCCTAATTTTGTATATTGCCTCCTCTTTTAACTTGTGCCAGCAACCCGTCTTCAACACAAGCAAATGGTTTTCCTACGATGATAGTATGCAAATAATCATGAATGTATATGTTGTCAATCTAATCAATCATACAAAGAAACAAGATGATAATCATGGAAGAAGAAATATCAACATAGTACGAATCAACATGAATAGAAGAACATTTATAAAACTAAAACTTTCATATTGATCTCATAGAAAAGGAAAACAATTTTGAAGCTTAGCTCATCATAACAAACTATGCTCTAGAAAAGTAATGAATGAACTGCCAAACTAGGATTTGCAGAAAGAAAATCCCTTATATAGGAGATCATCTAACCCAATTCTCCATACTAACTTTATTAATAAAAATAATAAATATAATCTTAACAATCGAAATATGGAAATAATAATAAAAAAACTAAGAAGATATAATTCTAGAGTGCGACTCAGGAATTTGCGGAGTGAGACTCCTGATCACTTGCCGCGAGGTGCGGCTCCGGTTCTTTGGAGTGTGACTCCGTTTTTGCGGAGTGGGACTCCAGATTTAGCATATGCTTTGCAATTTCTCCATCTGACTTGCTGACTTCTTCCTTCTCTCATTTCTTACCTAAATTCCTCCAAAAGAATGCAAAAACCGTTGAATACTTGATCTTCTCATTTTTGGCTTGGGTAATCACAACTTGGATAATGTAGCTCATTACTCTTCTGAATGTGTGCTAAATCTTGTGAAATATCATCACGACTGGATCATATCAAATCTTCCCATACCTAGACCTTTACTCATCTCGAGTAAGTAGAAACTTAATTCTCACAGTGTTGCACAAAAGGTCTGAGGAAGTACGAACGAAAATGACTTCACAATCTCCAGCAACTAGTCATCATAATCCTCTAGGAAAGATCAAAACTGAGATAAATGTGAACAGAAAATAAGACCAAAGCCAATAACTCTTTGCAACTCATCAATAGCTAATTCATAACTTTCCTTATAACCCCTCTTCTTATATCACCTATGATAGAATGGGAAACCTATAGATCACTTTTTTTCTTTCTCTCCTCCTGCCTAAGCCCTTTTTAAGAATTTTACCTAGTCACTCTTCTTCTTTTAGACTCACATAGTCTCACATCTCTCATAACCTCATATGGCACTAGTCTTTACCGGTCCAGATTAATTGCTTATTGTATGAATCATCTCGTAGGGTTTTCTAAAACATCCCGGGATTTTGATTGCCTAGTACTTTTTGTGGCTTTTTCACTATTTTATTTTTTTGATTTTTTAAACAAATACAATATTTACAAACTCAATAGCAAAATTTCTAACAAAATTAATCCTAACTATAAATTCAAAAACTGACTCAACAAAACTACGGAAAATCTGGTGAAGAATATACAATAATGAACTATCTCTCTTCCCATACTTAATTTCTCCATTTTCCTCAATGTAGATATTAGACACAAAAGAAAAGAGAAAGAGAACAGGAAAAGAACATTAACACAAAATGTGTAAGAAGTAGAAACAAACCAACAATGGATGAACTTTATCAAAGAAAATAGAACAAACTCAATTGAGACACTAGGGAGTTGGACATGGGTCGTGAAAGGAAAGGCACGGGATGCTGATCAGCTTCTGTGGAAAAATTGTCCTCAGTACTCAAGGAACACATTGTACATTCGCAGTACAAAATTCTTCACTATTCTCAAACTGTGATAATAGATGAACGATGGTGTGACACAAAGACAAATGTTTAGTAATATAAAATCTGGCGACATGGAAAAGAAGGAAAGTGGAACGTAGTTGGTGCTAGAAATGGTGTTATTTAAAGGAGACAACGACGTTAGATATGGAAAGAAGGAAAGATGTTGGAAGTGATGGTGAAACGGAAAAAATGACATGCTGTTGTGCCTCCAAGCATTTTTCTATATATATATATATTTCATTTTTCCATATTTTCTATTGTTTTTTTTCTTTTTTTTGCATTTTTATTATTATATTTTTATATTTTTTCTGCTCTCTTGAAGAGTTTAGGATACGTACCTCCCACCGTAAGGAAGGTGGGGTGACCTTCCAAGAACTTGGAACGTCTTCCTTGTACCTGCAAGTTAGTTTGTTTATCGAAACAATCAAGGTAATATGAGCGTAAAGTAACTAACCTATTGTAATCTAGAAAGTTCTAAAAAACAATCTTGCCTCTCGGTCAGCACCTTTGTTATTGTCGTTGACTTGACGCATGATATTGACTCTTAATCAGTCATATTCATCGGGTTCCTTGGGATGTCGACTCTCATGAAATTCATTGGTGGACGAAGAATGGAAACATTCAGGGGATGTCGACTCTCATGAAATTCCTTGGGATGTCCTCCTCCTCTTTTTTGTGCATCTGTCATCTCCCCCATACTTGGTATAATCTAGGGGATCTCTATCTCTTCCATTTGTAACCTACTTATCATAAAAACTCCAACAAACACTTCACCGTTCCGGTAAGTAGGGTGGTGCCACTTCCCAAGTCATCATAATCATAAGCATCAACCTCAACTGGGCTGCTTCTCCTAAATCTCATGGTACTATGAGGCTCACTCAAATCCACATCATCATGCACATATTCAACAATATTATCCAGATTATTAGCACTTAGGGTTCTAATGCTTTCAACTAAAAAACAATCATGCATTTCACCTCTAATATCTTTGTTTTCATCCAATCCTAGGTAGTAATTGGGTTTTGAGGGGTCAAAACGGTACACAAGCTAGTGTATAAGGATCAAATCAAGCGAAATAAGTATAGAAAAGACTCGCTGCCAGATTTGATAGAGTAGCTTGGGTAAGCTAACATTTATAAAAGAGTAGCTTAACCAACTAGCTAAAGTGTTTATATAATGAGGAAGTTGAAAACACTTTTAAGCTAGTCTAATCTCCAAAGTAACAACAAGCTAGAAAAAGAGTGTGTTAGAAATGCGGAAAGGGAGATTAGCCACAATATAGAACTTAGAATTGTTAGATAGTAAGTTCAACTCAAATGCAAATATTTTCCCAAAGGTGAGAACCCTAGGCTTCTACTAAGCCTGAGATAAAACTCACCACTAATTAGATTATATTAAATCAAGAGAATTACAACACTCGTAACTCTCCCACTCAATACAATCCACGTTCAACTCAATACAAGTGATCCTCTCTGCTCAACAGGTATGTAGATAAACTATCTGAACCTAAGCGACCTTGGCTAATAGTAGCTTTCCTCTAGCTACGACTCTTACCAATTTTCTCTTAACCCTAAACACTCAGCTGGTACTCACTTCTCTCTAAGTTTTCCTAGACCTCTTGTGTTTCTCTCTGGGTTTTCTCTCCTCAACACTGTTCTCTCTCAAGTTCATCTATGTTCTCACTCTCTCTCTTGTGTGCACTAACAATACATATTGCACCTATTTATAGAATTTCCTAAACTTATCCTCCAAGTAAAGAAACAAAAGATAACAGAATTGCAATGAGCATCCACGCTGACAATCCGTGTGATCGATCCGCCTCTTGGAACACCACTTGACCCCATGCGCTTCTTCCTTCTCTTTGAGCAACAACTTTGTCCATATTAGCAATCCTCTCCACACCACTCCGCGTGTTTCTGATTCGTCCATCTTGGCGACCCATATTTTTCACTATCCATATGTAGGAATTGCACCCCCTATCCTTAGCTTCTCGGCCTTCCCTTCACTACACTCGAATCCTCTACGTCGTTGGTGTAAGATTCCACCGTAGGACACTCTATACTGGATCCACTTATATACTTCTCTATGAATTTGAAACTCGATCCACTAGCTCGGATCGACTCTATTCGCTCTTGCTAGTCCTTCGTTCTTCACAAATCATCATCTGGGATTTTATTTTTCTTAACTCTTTATTCAACACTGGCTTTGCGAGACTCACTTTCCCCGCTAGGCACAAAGCTAGTCTTTAGCTTGTCCGCTTGCATCAAAGCTATTCTCCTAACTCCTCGATCTAGTCATAGAAAGCTTGTTACACATAAAAGACATCAAATGCTATGTTTATCATCATCAAAACAAGCGGAACGTTTAAGCTACTCAAGCTTAAACTAACAATTTCCCCCTGTTTGATGATGACAAATACTTAAACAGTGTAAGCACATATTTTTTCAAAACGTACTCAATTAAGCTAAAGATATTGGATGAAGCTTAAACTGATACTTGACAGATTACCAAATCTGCTCAAAATCTCGCTAAAGGCACTTAGCAAGTATACCTTTATTCCCCCTTAGACCAAGCTGGTCTAAATTCTTCTCAATTTGACAAGGTAAAGAGTATTCTACCTCATTCCTTCACCTGCCCAAACCGTTTACTTTCCCCTTTTGGCATCATCGAAAAGACATAGTTAATTCATCAAAGGGATACTGTGTAAATATATAATAATCCTCGCACCTTTTTGTAGTTGGAACCCTAACGAGTCTATCCAATAGTCACGCAAAGAATATTCAGAAAGCAAGTGAGAGTATCAACTCAAATCACCTTCCTTCTCAGTATGTTCACCAACTTTTACCAAAAGATATGAATTCTACTCTTGAGTTGCTTCGCTTGTCTCAGTGCCAAATGATAAGAGTTGCTCGGCACTAGTCTCGAGCTTCTATTTTTTGAAGCAAGATTGAACAAGATATATCTAATAACCGCTGTTATGTATTCACTACAACTTTCACCTCGCCTGATTGCACTTGATTTGGATAGTTGTGCTGGGCTTCGAGGTAGTTGATTCTTCACTCACTTGATCAATTGGCGCTTAGTTACTTATATCGAAAGAAGTACGACCACACTTGAGATGTGATACAATAGCTTATCATGAAAATCAAAGCACAACTAAGAGGAATATAATGCACATATAAAGGGTCACTCACACTTAGATATTTCATGTATTGATCATGAGCAAATAAATGGGATACTGGCTTTTTGTCACAATAATGCATACTTTTTGTAGAGGGGATTTTCAGGGAATCAGAAAGCATATCATTAAAGTCAGCTTAGGGACACTAAGATATGGATCATATCTTGGGGTTTATATCATCGCAGGAAGATGATCACCACTTTCTATCTGTGGCACATAAGAAGATCATGTAGTTTTCTAAGACTACAATCAATAGCTTTCATATAATATACTACATTAGCTAGATTGGCTTGTGAAAGATAAGCATGAAAATCAAGCAAGCAAGCAACATAATCCAACTAAAGTTCCCAAAGTAGAATTAAAAAGCATAATTTATAGTCAAAGTATGGGAGAAACTTACAGTGCATCTCTTGTTTCTTCTAAAATAATAAGAAAGAAAACCTACAGAAGCTAAAGGCTTATAAAGATATCCACGCAAAGTTACTTTAGAGATATGGATTGCAGTTTGGCTCTTTTGGAAGTATTAGTTATAGTTCAGTGAGTTGAGAAATAGAATCGCTTGAAGTCTTTAGACACTCGCTTGAACTATCTGATTCTCGTTTTGAAAGATAAATGCAGCTTAACCACCGAGTGAGACTTGCTTTGTAAAAGCTAATACTAAACCACATGATGTACACCTCCTATAAGATAAGATTGGAAGAGATGTTTATTAGACATTTACGCATGCTTGATCATTTCAATTCATCCCAAAAGGAGATAGAGAACTCCTCCTTTTATGTGAATGAGAGTAGCTTTAGATACGACGTTGTGCTTACTACTTTGCAGTCCATCCTGCAAAATAAGATCAATCAAATTGTTCCAAACAAAGTTTTGACTTCGTAGGAACGTTAGAACTCGCGATTCCAAAACTGGAAGGTAGAACTTTCATCTTCACAACTCTAGGAACTCGCTCAAAATAGTCATCATTGTAAAGACATAGCACTAAACGAGTTTTACCTTTGGAGGGTACTTGCTGTGCTCTCGCTTGTTCGTAATTGGCTTTTAAGGGCTTTGTACGCACAGACTGAGTCCTAGATGACTTGCTTGGATCAAGCTTGTCTTTCTCAAGACTCGCTTGAATGAGCTCAACCTCAGATATAGTCATATCTGACTGTGAATAATCAGAAGCACTCGTTTCAAGCTTATCTTCAGATAGACTTGCTTGATCGAGTACACCATCAGATATAGAAAGAAGGGGTGTTGAGGAAGATTTAATTTCAAGAAGGTTTACCTCAAAATTAGGTTCAGGAGCTGGTTCTTCATTGACGACTTGACACTCTGGTTCTTCTCCAAGGTCCATTTCATCATCCGAATCACCCCATAAGGTGACAAATGCCTTTCTAGGGGGTGTTTCAGATCCGCTTTGTTCCTCTTTAGCTTCCACCTTTGTACTTGGACAATCCTTGGAAAAATGTACCTTTCCTGAGCAGTTGTAACATGTGATCTTCCTGAGACCTGCTGGCTTGTATTCCCTCGTTGGTAAGCCATTCCTCTTCTTAAAGAACCTTCTATCGAGCTTGGTCATCATGGTTACTTTACTGTCTTCTTCATTGTCTGATTCTTCATTATCTTCGACCTTTTGAAGAACACGAGTGAGCTTGAGAGCTACTCCTTGGGTTTCCTTCGATGCTATTGAATCCTTTTGATCCTCAGTTTCTTGTATTCTTAATTTTCCATCAAGAACAGATACAAGCAAACCTTTTGTTTCTTTTGTCATTAGCATTATACGTTTAGTTGTTTCAAATTTAGAGTTAACACCATGAATAAAAGCGAGAGAGAGTTCCCAGGGTTCTACCTTTACTCCTGGGGAGGATATTTTATCACATAAAACCTGGAATCTAGAGTGATAATTTGAGATAGACTCGTTTTCTCCCATTTTAAACGAATGAAAGTCCCTTTAGAGCTCGAATCGACGGCTGTTCTTCATAGCCTCACAGCTGTTATGCATATCTATGATAGTGTTCCACATGATCTTGGCAGTGGGTAGAGACATAATTTTGTCGATGTCCTTACGAGAGAGAGCATTGAGGATGAGTTGCTTCGCCTCGGCATTCTTCTCTAGCGTAGCATACTCTGTTGGTCCCCATTTGTATGTATCTGTTTCATCCTTGAGAGTTTCTTCACCTTTTTAAATAATCCCCCAACATTGATAGTCAGTCTGTGGATGTAATTTCTAGTTGTAGTGAGCCACCAGTCTAGTTCACCCTCAACTAAGATATGAGGTTTAGCCAAAGAGATTCCCAGGTTAAAAACATTTTTGTCATTGCCCATGATTTAGACTAGAGAGTAGGAATCAATGCAATATGAGTAACCTGAGCTCTGATACTAATTAGGGGTTTTGATGGGTCAAAGCAATACACAAGCTAGTGTATAAGGATCGAATCCGGCGAGATAAGTATAGAAAAGACTCGTTGTTGGATTTGATAGAGTAGCTTGGATCAGCTAACACTTATAAAAGAGTAGCTTAACCAACTAGATAAAGTGTTTAAACAATGCGGAAGTTGAAAACACTTTTAAGCTAGTCTAATCTCCAAAGTAAACACAACAAGCTAGAAAGAGAGTGTGTTAGAAATGCGGAAAGGGAGATTAGCCACAATATTGAAATCAGAATTGTTAGATAGTAAGTTCAGCTAAAATGCAAATATTTTCCCGAAGGTGAGAACCTTAGGCTTCTACTAAGCCCGGGATAAAATTCATCACTAATTAGATTATATTAAATCAAGAGAATTAAAATACTCATAACTCTCCCACTCAATACAATCCACGTTCAGCTCAATACAAGTGATCCTCTCTGCTCAACAGGTATGTAGACGAACTATATGAACATAAGCGACCTTGGGTAAGAGTAGGTTTCCTCTAGCTACGACTCTTACCAATTAGCTCTTAATCCAAAAAACTGAGCTGGTACTCACTTCTTCATAAGTTCTCCTAGACCTCTTGTGTTTCTCTCTGGGTTTGGTCTCATCAACACGGTTCTCTCTCAAGTTTGTCTATGTGCCCACTCTCTCTCTTGTGTGCACTAACAATACCTATTACACATATTTACAGAATTTCCTACACTTATCCTTAAGTAAAGAAACAAAATATAACAAAATTACAATGAGAATCCACGCTGGCAATTCGTGTGATCGATCCGCCTCTTAGAACACCACTTGATCCCACGCGCTGCTTCCTTCTCTTTGAGCAACATCTTTGTCCACGTTGGCAATCCTCTCCACACCACTCCGCACATTTCTGATTCGTCCAGCTTGGCGATCCACATTCTTCACTATCCATAGGTAGGAATCATATATCTCCCTATCCTTAGCTTCTCGGCCTTCCCTTCACTGCACTCGAATCCTCTACGTCGCTGGTGTAGGATTCCACCATACGACACTCTTCTACACTGGATCCACTTGTATACTTCTCTATGAATTTGAAGCTCGATCCACTAGCTCGCAACGACTCTCTTCACTCTTGCTAGTCCTTTGTTCTTCACAACTCATCACCTGTGATTTTATTTTTCTTCACTCTTTATTCAACACTGCCTTTGCGAGACTCACTTTCCCCGCTAGGCACAAAGCTAGTCTCTATCTTGTCCGCTTGCATCAAAGCTATTCTCCTAACTCCTCGAGCTAGTCCTGGAAAGCTTGTCACACACAAAAGACATCAAATGCTATGTTTATCATCATCAAAACAAGCAGAACGTTTAAGTTACTCAAGCTTAAACTAACAAGTACACATATGCATCATCTACCTCTCTCTTATTCGTTTCATTTTTATTTATCATGCTCATCATTAGAGATATTATTACAAAAGGATTTATTATAAACAAGTTCATCATTCTTATCATCTAGACAATAGTAATCATGCATAAATTTTATTTTTTCATTGTTGATAACTATTTATCTCCTGGATCAAATATAGCTGTATTTATAGACTTAGAACCAATTTTACAATGGATAGAGTTAATAATGAATCCTCGTACATGGTTGGAAGCTTTTGTTTTAGTTGCTCAGCCATTGGTTTTCTTATTCTGATCTCTTCTCTTTCTTTCTTCTTGATTGTAGACTTCTCAACGTCATATAGCTCGACCTCCTTCTTGTTTAGGCCAGATGGAATCCGCGGGGTATGGGGTTAAAATTCTCGAACATCGACCCGGATTTAAAAATTTCACTACGTGGCAGAGATGAGTATGACTCCGGGAAAAATCCGGAGTGTGACTCCGGTGTGGGACGCGGAAAAAAGACACGGGGAGCGTCTCCAGTTCTATGGAGTGTGACTCAGTCACGGGCTGTGGGATTATGGGCATGGGCTGCGGCTTAGTCTCTATAGAGGTGTCGAATTCGCCACGAAATTCACGAAACCCATCCTCGTCTTCAACGCTTGTTGCGTGGGGCAAGCGCGGGGTGGGTTCTCCACCGCCGGTCACGGTATTCTTGTCGCGGGGAACGTCCTCGTCTCTATTGAGATTCTGTTGTTTTGAAGTAAACCGTGCTCTATTTGACCCACTCGATTGTCGAGTCTTTCTATCAATCCTGCCAGGCTAGGAAATTGTGTTGCCAATTGTGAACCTTTGCTCATTGGCTCGACTATTGCTACCTTCACCTCCTCAGAATCTGGAAATGGTATGAGTTTGTTTAGAGATCTCTGAGTGTTGTCAACCAGATAGTTGAATATTTTCAATTTCTGCTCCGGTGTCTGAGTGCACATTGATCCTCCACAAGCAACATCAAACAACATCCGGTTTTGATAATAAATGTTTGTAACCAAGGCTTCATCTGGTATGTTGTGATTTGGGTTGCTTGTAAATAGTTTCTGGATTTGTTCTCTGCATTCATAGTCAGTTTCATCCACCCCTTGTGCAATTGCATTGATCTAAGGCCTTATTTGGTTAATCTTTTCTTCTAGGAAGAATCTCTTCAAGAATGCTTATAATATGAGCCAATCATGATGGTTAAATTCACGAGATTTAACAAACATTTAGAGGAAATTTGAGAAGATAGAGCATTTAAGGGTTTTACACACAATTATAGAGGAGTAGAGTCCAGATATCGATGGAGCTGCAAAGTGAAGGTTTTCTATACACACAAAGTGGAAGTGTAGCTTCCAACAGAGAACAATCGACAGAGTTGAGTCCGCGCCCCATGCCTTTTCCACCACACCCCTTGCCCAAGAGACCGACCTAGATTCAGTCTTTTCCCACATGGTATATTGTTTTATTGCAACGACGAAGGAAGATCTCACCAGCCTCAACAACCACGGGTTGCGCCTTATACGTTGCGCCCGGCGTCATCACCAAATCACAAGATTTCCGACTCACCTTTGAAAGATTATCTATCTAGTTATTTGTTAGGACTTTTGGGTTAGATTTGTTTCAATATTCTCTTGATAGAATTAGGTCAAGTGAGTTGCCTATATAAGAATCTCTTTTCTCTACGAACCAGGTTGGATCCATTCTCATTATTTTTCTTTTTTCCTTTGTTATTTCATGGTTAGAATGAGGATCTAAGCTCCATAACATTGTTTCCTCTTTCTATGAAGTTTATAATTGAAGTTTTAGTTAATAAGTGTTCCTCTATTCATTGTTAATTCGTACTATGTTGATGTGATTGCTTCCACATTCTTAATTTCATTGCTCTATATGATTAAATAGCTTTTCAAACTAAATATTATGATTACTGACATAAATTCTTAATAATAAAACTCTTATATATAATCTGGTTACGGTCATAGTTAAAGGAGGAAGCAATCCACATAGTCGGAATTTATAGACATACCTATTGGCTCGTCTTAGTTTTTGAGATTTGTAGATGCTGATGGTTCTTAGCTCATCTCAAGGACTAAGATTTATACACTCTTGATGGAAACTCGTTCTGACTATGCCTATCCTATGTATCAATCATGTTCTATAGGGTTCTGGTAACCGAATATGGAAAGCGGATGTGTCTTTTAGTTCATGGATAACATAAGAATTAACGTGAATAGGTAGAAAGGAATACGATGATTTAAACGGGAATGAATATTGTAAATGGATTAGAAAAGAGGAACAACCACCCCAAAACAATAATGACAAACATCTTTCAAACAGGTTTTATATTGAGTTCTACTAAACCTAAAGTTGTATAAAATAGTTTTCTTTGTATGATCGACCCTTGCTTATCACGTACTATTGTAACTGGTTGCATGGAAAAATAAATTAATCTTGACAGTGCGTAACAACAACATGTCAAATTTGACGCCGTTGCCAGGGAAAGTTTAAAAACATTAGGTTAGACTGTGTGGGTCTATCTTATGACCCGCACCACCAGATCTCACAACAATCCTTTATTTGAGCCTTGTGTAGAAATCGAACGGAATCTAAGGCAAGAGAAATATAAAAAATCAATGTCGGACGCTGCAATAATAGAAGCAGTAGCCGATGTTGCAGTCCAGCAGAGAGATACAACCGAAGTTGCACGACGGGCAAACATGACGATGAGAGAACTATCCGAGCAATGCTTTGCTCCACAACCTACCAAAGTTGTCCTTCCAGCACTGCCAAAAGGCATGAAATTTGAGTTGAAACCTGGGCTAATCCATCTATTGCCCAAATTTCAAGGACTAAGTGGCAAAGATCCCATCAAGCATCTAGGCCGATCTCACTCTATATGCGTGATCATGAAGCCGAGGGGAGCACGGACGATGAAATCATGATGAGAACCTTTCCTTTCTCACTAAAGGATAGCGTTGACCAGTGATACTACTACCTACTAGCTGGTACTATAAGACCCTAGGAGGACATGCAGAAGGAATTCCTAGACAAGTACTTCTAGTGAAGAAGGTCAACAATCTCAGAAGAGATATTACTGTTGTACACCAGGAGAAAGAAGAGACACTCTATGAATATAGATAGACAATCGAGCAAAGAGACTTGATGAACGGTCTCTACTATGGTCTTTTAGACCCGATGAGGAACCTGTTTGATGCAGTTTGTGGTGGTACTTTCTTTGATAAAGCACCAAAGCAATGAAGGTATTCAATGAGATGTCTGAAGGAACATGGCAACTAGGATAATCTTCATCAACACGAGGATAACATGATGTAAACTCCTCCAATCTATCCACAGATATCTCCGAGCTAAAAGATATGGTGAAGAGACTATCATTATAAGGCATATCGCGACAGCCCAAGCCGTGTGGAATATGTGGAGAGCCATTACACCCCATAGATATGTGCCCACAATTACAGGAGGAGAACTGGGAGATGAACTCAGTTGGAAATTATGGTCCTCCTAAAGAATGTTCCCATACAACAATTTCGATCCACCGCGGTGGAACAATCAAAATCCAAGATTCAGGACAATGAACAATATCAGTAGTAGAGGCAGTATGAGACAAGGCCACCACAACAAGATAGGTGGCCCAGCATAGAAGATCTGTTACATTCATTGGCTTGCAAGCTAGGAGATCATGTCGATGAGATAACCAGGCAATTCAAGCAAACCGAGACACAAATTGGTCAAATAATGCAGGTCGTAGCAAAGCTTAAGACTATAGAATCCTGACGTCTTCCTTATAACACAACGATAAATCTCAAAGGAAACGTCATTGTTGTGCTCGAATCTACAGATTTGGGAGATTCCAAACCCACAAAGCTATCACCAACGAATCCCCCATGGGAACACTCAAAATCATTTATGTCATGCCCCACGTCTTTTATGTCACGACCCGTGCCAAGGTTTTTGAGCTATTCCCTTAAAATTTACACATGAACGTGAAGGATGAGGAAGAGACACACTGTGACCCACATCCAAAAACCCATTCCCCACCACCTTAAGTGTGGGTGAAAAAGAAGATTTTGGAGTCTCGCTGCTAATGTGCATGGCGGCCAAATACCCGCGACCCGCGCGGAAGATTTGTCGAACGATGAAGTTTAGAGCCTCTGGAGCTGAAGCATCCCACGCCTTTATTGTCGTGCCCTACAACCACTAATCTTGCACCGGCATCGACTAACCTGAGAGTGCCACTTTAGAAGATCCCCAAGCCATACCACGTTGCTTCGAAGATGCATATCACATATACTTTAAGATGAAACAAATGAGTCATTCAAGGAGAGGCTTGAGGAAATGTAAAAAGATACCAAGAAAGCCCCATTTGTTGAGAGGATTGAGAAAGAGAAGGATAAGAGATCAATGACGGCTAAGCTAAAGGAAGGACTTCTAGTGAAGTGTGACTTTATTCCATGCACACTTGGTGTGAAGTTCATCCTAAATCCATGCTTGATCTAGGAGCATCAATAAATATTATACCCTCCAATATATATGATTCCCTGGGTCTACCACCGTTGCAAAGCACCGATATGCAAGTACACCTAGCGGATGGAACTTGTGTCCATCTGAAAGGTGTAATTTGGGATGTATTAGTAGGGGTGGAGAGACTCAAGTTTCCAGCAGACTTCTATGTTCTAGAAGTTGCAGTGATATCAATTCACCTATCATGTTAGGAAGTCCATTCATTAATACCGCTGACATGAACCTCAATGTAAAACTAGTAAACTTGATAGTAGAATTTGACAAAGAACAAGTCGAGATAACTTGTCACCACTTGAACTTTGTCATTAGAAATTCAATATACACGGTCACTATATCAGTTTCGAATCCTTCGGGACAAATGCATACAGATACGGTGAATTCCTCAACTGCAAGCCCTAAAAAGGATAAGCCCCTTGATGATGATAAGTTTGAGCATGCATGACGGATGAACCATGAGATGCATACCTATTCACCCTTGTAAGAAAAGAATGTAAATGAAAAGAACAATATAGAAAATGAAATATAAGAAGTTTTGAAATTCATGAACATTCTAAAAAAAGCCTAAAATAAAAAATGAGAATGAGAAGGTATTTAGGATGCTAAGAGAAAGCTCAACAAATGATGAGCTTGAGGATAGCGATTTGGAAAGTGGCCCCATTCTATTTATTGGAGACGGTATATAACATCATTGTAGTTTTGATGATGAGCAGGTACGTCTAAAGAGAGAGAGGAAACCCCCGAATTGCACCCAATATGGGGTAGAGGACGAGAGTTCTTTAGAGAGACCAATAGTCATGGTCTAGGGGGGTCTAAGGTTAAAACCTTGTCAGTCTTGGTTCATTCACGAGCTGTATGAATGCTTGGACCCATGGAAGCCCACACAGGCCCATATAGAGAAGAGAAAGGAAATACGTCGAGCCACGACGTAAGCCAGAGCGCTGACTGGGAGGCAACCCGAGATAGTGATTAGCAGTAGTTTAGGATGGTGCATTACTTAAAAAATAAGCAAGGGGAGAAAAAATTAGATTTAATTTCAAAAATAGATAGATTTTTTTCCCCTCACAATTACCACACTACCCCTAGCCCTATAAATCTCATCTCCTCAATTTCAGCCTCCCCAGATCTACAAACCCTAATCTCTAAAAGCTCTCAACTCAGAATCCAGTATTCCAATCCAGCCTCCGTCGTGCCCCGTGGAATTAACCCTGCGCCCCGTGTCCGACATCCAGACCACCTACCTTCATCAAAGCCATAACCCTTAACCACCAGCCTTCCATAAACGCCATCACCCCCAAATCCATACCCGTATCCAACCTTCCACCTTCCCAAACTGGTGATTCAATTGCGTTTACAAGAGATCTGACTAAAGTTTGCATCACTGCGACTTCCCTGAGTTCGACAAATCAGAGTTGGAGTATTTTTTGGGAGGGAGATATGAGAACGCCATCTTCGCTCCCCGCATCGAAGTCGCCGTGACCCGCTCCTGTTGTTCGAAGTTTCCCGTCTCTTCAACATAAGCCAATACTTACCATATTCCCTCTTTAGCCACCATCCGCATCACTATTTCTGGAGTTTTCCGAACCTAACTTGGTTTAAAGCAACTTCCAATCTCTATTCCTTCCACTACAATACGATGAGCTCCAAGATAATCAGGAGAGAGAGAAGTGGTCCACTAAGGAGAGAGACTTGATTAAGAAATTGAATGCCATGAAGAAGCTTGTGGTACCAAGCAATGTTCCAAGCTGGTTAGCTTTAACACTAATGGGATTTGGAAAATCAACTCGCGAGCTATTTGGCCATCGAGGCTTAGGCAGATTCATGAATGTTTGGAATTCGTGTCTCGCATCTTTTTTTCATCCAATTTATCGCTTCCTTTGTCATAAGATTTCAAGTTAATCTAGAAGGGGACAAGGAAGTGACTTCTTGCACATTTGGATAAATTCGAATACGAGGTGCCAATAGGTTTGGTAAGAGAGTGTCTAGGGAGTATGAAGGATCCCACACCAGGATGGTCTTTAATTCAAGCTTCTGAACCCCTTGATTTTAAGATATTGGCCATGCCCTCCGAGTTCCGGACGAGTGATGAGAACAACAAATCAATCGCACATCCACCACTTAGGTTGGTGTGGAAGTTGCTCACCACGACCATTTTCGGCCACTCCAATGTCAACCATCTATCACAGAATGACTAGTGCTACACCTCGTGCCTGACGTTGTAGTCGAATATTACTCCCTCCTGGATGTCTTTGTTTTTTAGAGCTTAAAGCGAGTGTAGAACCTAGCGAATGGTCAAGTGCTTCATCAAGGCACGGTTTTGGGTTCCATTGTCGAACTCTGCGAGATTTCCCTACAAACAGAGTAGAAGGAAATCGAACCAGTCCCATATAATTGGATCGACCAAAGAGAGATGGTTGCCTCACCATGGTGAATGACAAAGACATGTCACTACTAGAAAATACCGTTTTAGCAACGAAATTAGCGTTGGATACCAATTCCGTCATAAATTGTCTAAATTGGCGACAGATTTCGCGACGGTTATCACATCCGTCGCGAATATCGTAAGAGAACCTCATACCCTTGTTTAGCGACGGAGTTCCGTCTCTAAGCCGTTGCTAATTTTGACGGTAGTGGGTGGCGCCAAATAATAAGTATTAGTGACGGAATAGCGACGACATTCCGTTGCTAATATCTACCCCTTCCATCAATAACCCCTATAGCGACGGAATTCCGTCGCTAATAGGGGTGGGATATCTACCGCCCATATTTCCTAACATTAGTGACCATTAGCGACCGAATTCAGTCGCTAATGCTAGCTAATGCCTACCTCCCAGCATTAGTGACCATTAGTGACGGAACACCGTCGCTAATATAGGCGGTAGATATCCTGCCCATATTTCATCATCAGCGACGGATTTTCGTCGCTAATGGTCGCTAAAGTCTACCTCCCAACATAGCGACCCATTAGCGACCATTGGGACGGTATTCCGTCGCTAATATAGGTGGTAGATATCCCGCTCATATTTCATCATTAGTGACGGTATTCCATCGCTAATGGTCGCTAATGTCTTCCTCCCAACATTAGCGACCATTGCGATGGTATTCCGTCGCTAATATAGGCGGTAGATATCCCGCCCATATTTCATCATTAATGACGGAATTCCGTCGCTAATGGTCGAACCGCCAAACACTTAGTGAAATTTTTTGTATTTGGTGGTCAAACTGTTAGCGACGGATTTTTCGTCGCTAACACTTTGTCCTCAATAAATAGACGCAAAATCCATTCATCTTCCTATTTTCCTTCGCTTCCACAAATATACTCCCTCGACGCGCTTCCGCCTCCGCATACTCCCTCCGTCCAGTTTTCCTCCTTCTTTTCTCCGCTTCCTCATACTCCCTCCTTCTCCTCCTCTTTCTGATGCTCTCTTTCCGGTGCTCACTCCAGCCCCGCCTCCAGTGCTCGCTCCGGTGCTCACTCCTTCTCCTCCTCTTTCCGGCCCCGCTAGTGTTTGCCTCTGATCCCCGCGCCTCCAGCAGCCTTCCCGCGCACGCCTCCAGCTTCCTCGTCGTTTTCGCTCCGCGTCGGCATTCGCTAGCTCCCGCCGCCCCCGTCGCCGCAGCAGCCGCCCCGTCGCGCCGCTGCAGAACCCTCCCCCTTTCTTCCTCTTTATTTCCGACCAGCAAGTAGTTTTTTTATTAATTTATTATATAAATTGTTTTATTATTAAATTGTTAGATAGGTTTTTTAGAAATAGTTTAGGAATTACATATAATTGTTTAGAAAATATATACAATTTTTTAGAAATTGTTAGGATTATCTTGTATAGAATTCAACAGAAATTGTTTATAAAAAATAGTATTACTGTTTATAAAATATATAAATTGTTAGATAGGTTTTTCATAATTTTTTAGTAATTATATATAATTATTTAGGAGTTATATACAATTTATTAGGACTTTTTAATGATTTTTTATAATTATATAGGATTTTTAGAAATTATATAGGAATTAGTAATTATTTAAGATTTTTTTAGGAATTATTTAAGTTTTTTTAGGAATTATATAGAATTACATATAAATTTAATAGAATTATATAGAGTTTTTTAGATTTTATATAGAAGTTTTTAGGATTTATTTTGATTTTTTTTAGGAATTATAAAGAATTATTTATGAATTATATAGAATGTTATAGGAAATTCTTAGAAATAATATAGCTTTTTTTAGGATTTTTTGAAAATTATAAAGGATTTTGTAGGATTTTTTTGGGAAATAGAATTATAAAGAACTATACATAGAAATGTGGATTTTGGATTATATATATAGATATTGAATTATTTATGTCGTGGATTATATTGAATTGTGTATTTAGAATTATACATAGACTTGCGGATTATATTAAATTTATTTTGGCTTTAGTTGTGGATTTAGGGTTATATACGATTATGTTGGAAATTATTTAAATATTTTATGAATTTTGAATTATATAGAATTGTGGATTTAGGATTATATGGATATATCATGGAATTAGAATTATATAAAATTATTTAATGAACATGTGGATTTAGGATTATATAAGAAGTGAGAATCAAGATTAATCCTAATTCTCGGTGTACATGTAACACATGTGACACAATAAAATAAATTAGAGAAGGTGTTACTAAGATAATAAATGCGATTAGATGTGAATCATCATCTAATTAAATGCGATATAGAGATGAATCAAGAGCATAGTTGGATGTATCAGAGACTCACGAGGGGGTTGTTAACCCCAGGATTTCCCGAAAAAATGAAAGGTTTATCCAGTTTACCCTAGATCATCCAGCTTGTATGAGTGGAGTGAAGATTAAATGTCCCTGTTCTAAGTATTGTTGTAGAAATAAAAGCTACCGCAATACCGATGATGTAGAATTTCATATTTTGAAGAATGGGTTTGTAAAAGATTATCAGGTATGGATGTTTCATGGCGAGGGGACCATATTGAATCCCGGAGGACAACATCATGCCGTACCGGAGAATGATGTCGAGGGGGCTGAGTTCGCATCCGGTCATAGAATGATACATGATGTTGTAGGTCTAGAAGTAGTCTTCAAGGAAGATGAGCCCCCTACTGCAGAATCACAGAGATTTTTTGATATGATGAGAGTGGCCGAACAAGAAATATGGCCTGGTAAAAACAAACACTCCCCGTTTTATACATCTGCTAAAATGATGGATATCAAGTGTCGTCATCAGAGTTGAATAAGGTTAATGAACGACATGTGCGAGTTCATTCAAGAACTGCTCCTGGAGGACAAAGAGATGCCAACAAATTTTGCTAACATAAAGAAGCTGGTTAAGGGTTTGGGGTTGCCAGTTGAGGTCATTGACTGTTGTCGCCAAAACTGTATGCGTTATTGGGGGAGGAAGATGTAGATAGAACGGAATGCAAAGTCTGTGGTCAACCCGCGGTGGAAACTTGTGGCAAGGCAAATAAAAAAGAAGAAAGGCTAGAGTTCTGTATCGGAAAATGTTTTATTTTCCAATAACTCCAAGGCTAAAGAGATTGTATGCTTCAAAAGAAACTACCCAGCATATGACGTGACACGCTGACCATCAGATGGTTGGTGACAAGATGTGTCACCCGTCCGACTGTCCAGCGTGGAAACGTTTTAGTGAGCTGCATTCCGATTTCGCCGATGAAGTCAGAAATATCATATTAGGCTTATGTTCTGATGGGTTTGAGCCATTCAGCAACTTCGGGAAGCAATATTCATCATGGCCAGTCATCTTAACACCCTACAATCTCCCCCAAGCATGTGCATGAAGGATGAGTTTATGTTTTTGACGGTTTTTGACGATTCTGGTCCCAGGTCCTAGAGCGCAAAAGGCTTACGAGGGTGAAAACTGGAGCTGAAATGTTAGCTGAGCTAGATCGTTTAGGGTTTAAGAAGTCATATGAACCTGGGGAGGAAAATCATAATGCTTTACTGTCCAAAAAACATGGATGGAATAAGAAAAGCATCTTTAGGATTTTCCTTCTTGGAGTACGAATGTAATTCGGCATAATTTAGATGTCATGAGTATTGAGAAACATGTGTTCGATAATGTTTTCAATACCGTGCTCAATCTCCCAAGGACAAAAAGACAATGAAAAATCCAGGGAAGAACTGAATGACATTTGTGATCGGCTTGAGCTAGATAAAGATAAGGCGACTGGGATGTTTCCGAAGGCCAAGTACGCATTGGATAGGAATTCAAAAAGAGTCTTGATTTAGTGGATACAGAAAATAAAGTTCCAGATGGGTAGGCATCCAACTTGTCCAGATGTGTCGATCTGAAAAATCTGAAAATGCATGGGATGAAGAGTCATGATTGCCATGTTTTTATGCAACGACTTCTTCCAGTCGCTCTTCAGGAGCTTTTACCCAAAGATGTTTGGGAGCCATTAACGGAGCTGAGTATCTTCTTCAAGGAGTTAACTTTCACCTCATTGACAGAAGAAGACATGCATCGTCTGGATCTTGAAATCCCAAAAATACTTTGCAAGCTGGAACGTATTTTCCCGCCCAGTTTTTTTGACTCTATGGAGCATCTCCCCTTGCATCTTCCTTACGCGACGATGATGGAGGACCAGTTCAATATCGATGGATGTATCCATTTGAAAGGTATTGATCCTACAATTGTTGTTTCTCCACCCATTATTTTATCTATTTATAACTAATAGATTCAAAAATAGATATTTGAGGAAATTGAAGAAAAAAGTGAGCAATAAAGGCAGGCTGGAAGGAAGCATTAGCAGCTGATATTTCCAAGAAGAAATCGCGAAATTTGCATCGTTTTATTTCACTAAAGGTATTCCACGGTTACTCGAGCGGTTGAGAAGAAATGAAACTTGTGATATGGACGTCGATGATAATGTCGACCGACTTTCAATCTTCAAACCGAAGGGAAGGCCGCTGCATGGTAGCTCACAGAGATATCTTGATGATGATGAGATTATTGCTACTAGGACCTATGTTCTTCTGTACTGTTCTGAAATTGAAGCCCTAAAGGGTTACGTTGTTATAAAGTTCTATCACATATCTTCTCTACAACTGTGATCTAATTTGGTATTTTCCTTTTAAAGTGTTTTCGTGGCCGAGTTGCGCGAAAGGAACCATGTTATAAGAGAGACATAAATTGAAAGGAGGTTTGAGAATTGATTTCGCCTCTTGGTTCGAATCTCATGTAAGTACTTATGAGATTCGTTTATTCTGATTCTTGCAAAGTGTTGGAACTCTTACAAATGTCTACTTGAACTACAAGTCAAAGATCCAACTGTCTGTACCAATCCCTTTATCATGAGCCTTGCAAAAGGGACCTTGTAGAACATTCATCACATATAAAGGGTACTATGTGAACGGCTTCAAGTTCCTAACTCAAGAGTATGAGCAAAACAAGCTTACAATGAATAGCGGTGTTTGCGTAAGGGGGACACAATATGTTGAGGGCAAAAATGACTTTTATGGGGTGTTGATTGACGTAATCGAGTTAGATTATCCAGCTCTACCAATGAAGAAGACCCTCGTATTCAAATGTGAGTGGTTTGATCCCACAGATAGTGGCACACACACTAACACTCGATACAACTTGGTGGAAGGTTAATCATAGACGGAGATACAATAAGTATGAACCGTTCATCTTGACACACATGCCAACCAAGTTACGGGATAAAGTAAATTGGTGGGCAGTATGCAAGATTAAGGCAAGGTCAGACCTTGACATGCCAGAGACAATCGTCCCGGCCATCCAAGACGACATCGAAGAAAATCCCTTTATCGTCGAAACAGATGAAGATCCCACAAACTTGGCTGATCATGAAGAAGCTGACGAAGATGCGTTGCACATTCCTCTTGTCGACGAACCAGAAGTGGTCTTTTCATCATCCGACGACGAGGAAGAGGAAGGGGAAGAGGAAGAGGAATAGGCAGAGGAAGACGAACTTGACTGAAGTAGATGTGTTATGTATAGGTTGTTCATTATATATAGATTATTCATTAGTGTTCTGTACTTAATTAGATGTAGTTCACTCTCGACATCATAATATATTAAGTTATTAATTATGGTTGGATCTTTCCATTTTAATATATGTGGTTGAAGAAATGAGAGGAGAAGGGATTTAGCGGTGACCACACAGGATCCGGTCGTGGCATGTTCGAGGCTGTGCCCGTTGACGGGCTAGCACGTCGTCCTTGGGAGTCATTCCTGAGGCTGAGCCGGCTTAGGCCAGTACCGCTTCTACTACTCCACCGACACCATGGATGCCGGTGGAAGAGTATTTGTCCATCTCCCATCCGGACCAGTCTCCCGTTCTATGCAGGAGATCTTCCAAAAATGTTTCTTCAGGTCCGGCAATGCATGGCGGTTTCTATCATCTGAGGAGATCGACTACTACTGGCAGGAATTCAAGGTATTTATTTATCCATTTTTAGCTTCACAATTACGTTAATGTACAATGCAAAGTGAAGCATGCATGTTTTTTATGGTTTCTAGAAAGAATATTTATGGGATGAGTCCGAGTACAGCGAGGACTACATCTATTATGTCTTCACGAGACATGCGGGTACTCGTTAAGTTACAAATCACTACAGTTTGAAATGATTTATTAGCTTACTTTGTAATTTTTGAATTATTTTTGTTTCATAGGTAGAAGGACGTCATTCACAAGATGAGGACGTTTGGAGTACCACATCGCTCTGTGAGCGACGACGTTTGGGCCGCCTGGAAGTCCTTCTGGGACTCGGAGGAACAGAATAAGAGGTCCCGCATTGCTCATGCCAATCGCATGAGCGATCCTAAGGGTGAGGGCACTGGATTGGTGCACCACACGGGAGACTCCCGTTCCTTTATGGGTTATTACGACAACATGGTTTGATTCTTAACTTTATTTTTTTGTATAACTAAATTTATTATTTTTTTTTCACACTAATAATTCAAATTGTTTTTTGTTAGACCAAGGACCTCGGTCGCACTTTGACGTCTATCGAGCTGTATACCCCTACACACACGTCTAGGAAGGACAAGGAGAAGATTGTCCTAGTAGACTCGAGGGTGAAGAAGATGACGGTATTTCATAAATTACATTTACGTTATGACATTTTTTGTATCTAACTAGTATGTTTTCGTCGGTTATTGTAGGAAGCGATCGCCTAGAGGATTGCTTCTTCGTCCCAGCCACAGACCGGAGAGGGTCAAGATGCGAGCATGGCTGACATGGACGAGACACAGATCTATCTGGAGATCGAGGGCGTGAACAAGAAGAACCGGGTGTACGGACTCGGTTTAGCGGCCGATGCATACATCGACACATCACGCAGCCGAGCGCGTTGAGCCAGGCCATCTCACCCCAGTTCGTCCTCTCAGATGTGCCAAGATGATGTTCAATGCCAGATGCAAGAAATGCAAGAGCGGATGGATGCGCAAATGCAAGAGCGCTTGCAGGCGCATGTGCAACAAATGGAAGAGTGGATGCAAGCGCAAGTGTATTCGCAAATGCAGTCACAAATTCATGCGGATATACAGACGCAAATTTCCGATTTCATCCGAGCTGAGCTGGACAGGATGATGCCGACCCTTTCGCCATAACATCGCCCGCCACCGAGAGAAGACGACGTTGTCGCCGCCGCCAAGTCTTAGTTTTTTTTATGATTTGTATCTTTGTTTTTGTTTTGTACGAATTATGTTTGTTACGTTTCATTTTATAATAACAATTTCGGTTTAATTTATTAGTGTTTGTTATAATATTGTGTTATGATAAATTTTCAGTTCAATAAAAATGCAAAACTTCGCAATATTGATGCTAACGACCACATGAAGCCGTATTTGATAACGATAACCGAGGACGTGACGGAGATATGGGGGTCAAATTGGGACGGGATTTGCAACGGAATTCCATCTCAGTTTGGTGGCTTCTGGAGGCAGGCTTAGCGACGGAAATTCGTCGTAAAAACCATCACAAAGATGGATATCCGGAGGGTCCTTACTAGCGACGGAATTTCGTCCCAAACTCCGTCGCCACATTCGGTCTCCCGGGGGTCCATATTAGCGGCGAAAATTCGTCGCCACAATCGGTCTCCGGAAGCCCAAAATTGAAACAAACTTCCGTCGTAAAAGCCGTCGCTAACTAGCGACGGGCCTTTTACTCTGTCTCTAACTTCTTTTAGCTACCATTTTCGGAACCGCGGGAGACATCTGTTGCAAATCCATCGGTAACCATATTAGCGACGGATTTTTATTGATTAGCGACGGAAAAATCCGTCGCCAATCAACATTATTCTAGTAGTGTGTATTGGCTCTCTCACACTTCTAAGTGCCATCAGGTCCGGCTTCCAAGAGAATTCCATTAGGACCGTCTTTCAGTGATTACTACATCCCATCTATCGCGCAAACTTTAGAGATAAACGTGTCAAACAATGCAGATAGTACGGGAGAAGAAGGTACAACTCGAGGTCAATCCTGTCCACACATCGAAAGGAGTGTTGCAAATCAGGCATTGACTAATGACTATCCATACATAGGGACGTGACATGTTGGCGAGCTCATTCAAGAATTACTGACACGCTCGGATAGACTTGAAGAGACCATGATACAGCTACACCGAGAGACATGTGAGCATATGGATAAGCTTCATAAACAACATTTGGCGCTATGGTCTGCCCATTTCCCAACTCAGTAAAGTATGTTTAAGCATTTTCTTGCGTGTTAGAGCATATCCCTATCGGTAGTTGTAGTTGTTTTTGAGAATTTCGTAGTTAGTTTTAAAAAAAGGAAAGTGAAATAAGAAAAGCCAGAAAAAGAGACCTGAAGGCACAAAAATCAGAATCACTTTCCATTTTACCATCATTTTACAATTCGTTTTCCACTTTCTATTTCCATATCTAGCATCCTCACCTCCCTTGGATAATACCAATTCTAGCGTCGATGACGTCATAAGAAGTGTGCCGGAAGACAATGAAGAATTCTTTCAAAGCTACTAGAATCACGAAAAATATTGTGATTTCATGTATAATTAATCAAATATTTCTCAAACTGCATTGACAAAGAAGTCCCTAAACAAATAAAATGAATTGACGTCGAATAACGCAAATATTTTACAAACTGAACTCACGAAGATTTATCTCCTCAATTACGTAGTTTTTCGTTGCCCTATGTTTTGCAAAAGGACTTCACATGTTATTTGAAGATATGAATATTCTATTACACTTTTATAGATGCAATTAATTTAGTTTACATAGCTAATTGACATTTCAAGTAGTCACATCATTATAATGACTTACATATTTACACATTTCCAACACTTAATATAACTAACATAAATTTGAAAGAAATTAATTTATTAGAAATAACTAGAATTAAAATAAATTAGGTTAGATTTGTAATACCTCTCACATAGTTTAGGTTATTTTCATATATTTTGAAAGGATGAGTTGCTTATTTAACACTTGATTAAAGATTGAGTTATTTTTAATATTTTTACCTATTTTAATAAGTTTTTTTGTTAAAAGAAAATTATTTAGTATCTTCTTCTACCCCATTAGATACCCTATTTGAAGATTCCCAAAACCCCGATTAATAAAGAATGCCCGATAACCCATTCCCGAGACATTATATGCCAAGCTCGACTTTTCTATCTTTATTGAGGCTATTTTGATTAATATACAAGCACAATCAATATATCTTGTTAGATAAGAAATAAATTACATGGATATTAATCTCAATTAGCAGGAAGCTAAACATTGATCGGGAGTTTAGCAAGCCATATGGTTCCCCAAAATCCCCTCCCTTTTGAGGTTCATCAAGATGAATATATATAGAGGGATTGAGTTTCTTGGCACGAGTCATCCATTTGGATACGCGTCGACTAAAGGTTGAACTTAGACCACATGTCATGCCATGATCTTGTCTTGTTACCATCGCTTGATGACACATGCACACAAAATGGTCGACTTATTTAACGCATTCATTACTGATTTGAACTTAGCAATATTCATTCTTTTCTATCACGTTATTGAATGGCCTCTCTTCTTTATGGTTGACCACGTTATGCTCGTCTTGCTAAGAGTTTGCTCGTCGCATTCTAATTATTACATCATTACTTTTGGATCTTAAGAGCGATGCTTATTCACGAACAAAGCCTAAGACCGACTTAGAGTTTGATAAGCACGGAAGAAAGAAGATGAAAGTATTGAACAAAATTTCACTCAAAAGTGAGAACCTTAGATTCAGGATAAAACTCACTATTAACTCTCTATTATTCTTTTGAAGCTCGCTTACAAGTGTTTGACATACAACTCACAAAAGAATATCTCTAAAAAAGAATATCGCTTGAAAAAATGAAAACTCGTAACTCTAAGAGTACAAGTTTCATCTATTTATAGAGAAGCTAACACACTAGCTTTCTATACAACTAATTTAATCACACATTCTTAACGTACTGAAATCCTATTGGTTCTCAAGAAGACCTTTCTTGATCCGGTTGAACAACTTCTCAACTTGCTTGAGCTTGCGCCACATGGTAGAACTTACTCTTCATTCTTTAGATGCACGCTCATCACTTGCCCAAATAAGCTAACACATGTGCAGCTGTTATAGCTTGATCAAATGCATGTTGCACAACTTGCAATCTGGTTAGCTGCATATTTAACACGTGCTCTATATAATAAAAATGTGCTTTTTCCTTGTTTTTACTTTTTTGTACGCGCTTCTTCACTTCTCATCTCTTTGGCACATTTAGTCTCTCTCTGGATTCTCAGCTCGATCATCGCACTGATAAGCGACCTTCTAAACTCTTAAGCGCAACCCTTACACTTATTATTTATTATAAGTGAGACTTGCAGAGTATAAGTTAGACCATAAAACTATTAATCAATACCTGTAGTACTTAAAACTCATGAAAATTAATTAGATACTAAGTTTATAATCATCAAAACTTAAGAAACTGAGTTAAACTAATGCTACCTCAACTAACAATTTCCACTTTTTGATAATGACAAACTTATAGAACTGTGCATATCAATCATATGAAAACGGAATCATATCAAGCTAAAAAGATATAGAACAAGCCAAGCTTTCACTTACACTTTCACCTTATGCTTCAAACCAGTATACCTTTCTTCCCCCTTAGACCAAGACATGTCCTATTCCCCCTTAACCTTGGAAAATGAGTTAGCATGCCAACATGCACACTTCTAAATTCCCCCTTTTGACATTATCGAAAAGACAATCATAATAAAATATAAGAACTATTAGAACTTCTAGTGCACTAACTCTCACTGGAAAAGCACAAAGATTAATATGGTCAATTTAAGCACAACCAGTCAAGTTAGCAATCAAGCACAATCATTGATAACTAAATAAGCATGCTTTATATTCATAATAACTTGGCAAAACACACAAAACAGGCTTAGGCTAGGCTTAGACCAAAAGATAAGTGAAAACAAATAGATAATCAAAAGGAAAGACTAAAGTTCTCTTTTCAAGAGACTTTCATTGAAAGCTTTTTCAACTTCTAAAACTTCAGCTAAAACTTTAGTAAGCTGAGCTAACTAAGAAGCAATTAAGTTAAGCTTGGACGCTTTAAGCTCAACACCTGCTTTAATTGCTCGCTCAATAGGTGCTAAACCCTGAGTTACTGCACTTGTATCTGAGGTTGAGCTTCCTTTGAGCTTCAACTGAGGCTTCTCCTCAACTTCCTCTTCTTCATCTGCTTCATCTTCATCAAGCATTATCCAAACATATGAAGTTAGAACTTCATCAAATATCCTCTTCTTTTCAGCAACATATACTCCATACTTCACCATCAGTTTCTTGACAATGTACGGAAAAAGGTAGATCTACAATGGTGTTGGCCTTGCAAGTGTACATGTGTGTGTACACGATCAGAGCTTAAAAACTTGTTCAGAAGAACTCCATCAGCGATAGTCACTATGTCTCTACGCTATTCCTCAGCATGATATTGCAAATGATAAAATAATGCAGAACTCGGAGAGGAAAAGACAACTATGCTACCTTGATCTCTCTTTTTTGCCCATTTTCTCCAAATAGATCTCGCTTCATCTGACTTGCACCCTTTGTCCAATTCTGCTTAGGCACAAAGTTGAACCCTTTGCAGGTGTCTATAACTATTGCACTGGAAATGTCTCTAACAGAGATGTACACATTTTGCTTATTCCAGTGGAGCACAATCATGTCGCATAGAACCATGGCATCTGCTTGAGAAACTGGCTGGAAATGGCTATAAAAAGCCATAACCATTTCTGGGCTTGCTTCTAAGGTAGCTACTTCCAATTTATCCCATCCTTGAAGATTGAGCATGTCGAAGACTTCTGTGAGTTTGGAGTTGCTCTTGAGCTACTTCGACGTCTCCGGCGCTGTAATGACATGAGATAAAAGTTCTCACTTGGAGATACTTGACAAAATTGCAGGTATTTGAGATGAGCTGAAGGTGGATGTCGTGGTTTTTGCCGTTTTTGGGTAATTCTTGCTGGCTTTTTCTCTTTGACTACAAGTACCTTTTTCTTCTTGGGCGCCACTTCAACCTCCTCCTCTTATTCGAATTCCTCACCTTGATCCTCTTCATCTTCCTCATCCATGTTGGACTGAACACGAGGTGAAGCTGGTATATCTTCTCTCTTTGACTTGGAAGCAGATCGATGATCACCAGATTGCAGGATAGGAAGAGTGGAGATGCGTCGATGTCGCTCATGATAAAGAGGATCAAAATCTTCTTCATGTTTTGGCTCGTGGAGGACAATGGACTTTCTATCCCTGGTTGTGCTTGACTCCCCTGAGCTAGAAATAACTATGGGTTGAATGCTCTTGCTCTTGGCTGGTGAGTCGACATGCACATGAACAACCAAAGGTTGCTTTGTTGATGAAGCTGGGAGGGGATTTTCTGGAAACTCCACTTGCTTGGTTTATTCTTCAGCTTTCTTAACCGAAAGCTCTTGAGAGAGCTTCTGAGGTATCACCTCAGGTTGAGTAGAAGGAGGTGTCTCAGAAACAAGGAGAGTAAATGGTGGATGAGTAGTTAGGGGTTGTTTTTGTGATGTAGAGGCTTTAAGGGTGGCTTGGTATTGTTTAAACTGGCGAAAAAAATCTACCTCTTTGGTAGAAAGTTCGATAGTGGGTTTCTGGGAGTCAGAGGAGGCCCTTTGAGGAGCTTAAGAACGTGTGAGTAGAGTAGGTGAGAGAAAAAAGCAAGAGAGTATAAGGAAGATAGGTGAGAATAATAGAAAGTAAGGTAAGGCAGAATAAATGGGATAGCTTACAAATTTATAGGTCTCGCTCAACCTAGGTAAACTCTCAAACGGCTCTTTTTCAACGTCTCTATCACAACGACTCTATTGAAGACGCTCCAACAGGTAGTTCACAAACGCTCCAACGGCTACAAACACTTCCTCTGAAAAGCGCTACATTGAGTCACACTGAAGGATGAGCGTGTCCTTAAAAATATGACACATCTATACTAAAGCATGAGGTGTATGAGGTAGCTTCATTGCTTAATACGTTCAAGCATGACGACGAAACACCATGATATCTTACCAGTGATGAAATAAGAAAGTGTGACCAAATAATGCAAATAATATATAAGGTGGATCACAAGATGTCATTGAAGGGACAAAAATACAAATACAATATATATGGAAGGCTTTTTGTCACTCGCTTAGGAATACTTTCGTTTGTGACTTATATGGGTTTGGAACCGTTACGTAGGAATCATGCTAAGGGTAGATAGTGTAAGCATGAACAATATATCGTTGGGCTTACATATAGGTAAAGAAGAGATCATCATGTCTTACTATATGGATAAGAAAGAATGAGCATGCAAAAAGGATAACCATATAATCATGCTGAAAGCTATGTAGATGATCATGCTATTATAGACCCTTTTGAAAAGAATAGTGCAAGTTACACGAGATATAGGACTCATCCTCACTCCTAAGTTTCCAAATGTGTAAAATTATGCACAATATAATCAAATTATGAGAGAGATTATTGTTCTTGAAAGGATTACCTCAGTTAAGGGGGATCATCCCCAGTAATAGCCTTACGTGTAGGAAGGTAACCTATTCAATGGTTTGGTGAAGATGACCTCTACTTGATCTTCTGTTCTATAATGTGTGAGCTTGATGGTTTTCCTTTCAATATGATCTTCTAGAAAGTGGTGTCTCACATTGATATGCTTGATCCTATAATGATGAACATGATTTTTAGAAATGTTAATAACACTAGTATTATCACACCTGATCTCAATAGGTCCAAGCTCGACGCCTAAGTCCACTAGTTGTTGTTTGAGCCAAAGTACTTGAGATGCACATGCCGCTGTTGCAATGTAATCAACCTTTGTGGTTAACAATGCTATGGAGTTTTGCTTCCTTGAGCCCCACAATATTAAGCAAGGGCATAAGTATTGGGCCATACCAGACGTGGTCTTCCTATCCATTAAGTACCTTGCATAGTCCGCATCTGTAAAGCCAACAAGGGATATGTCACCACCTTTAGCGTACCACAGACAAAGGTTGTCTATGCCCTTAAGATAGCGCAATATACTCTTGATGTTGGTGGTGTGACTAGATCAAGGGTCGCTTTGAGATCTGGCACACAAGCTCACTGCAAATAATATGTCGCGGTGAGATGCAGTAAGATACATAAGTGAACCCACCATACCTCTATAGATCATCTCATCCACCCTTTCCCCAATTAAATCAGCATCAAGCTTAGTAGTGGTGGAGATGGGGGTAGGGAACGACTTACTTGTGTCCATGGAGAACTTCGTAAGGATCTCCCTTAAGTAATTTTGTTGGTGTATTTGGGTCCCTTCTTTCTTCTGAACAACTTGCAAACTGAGAAAGAAGGTAAGCTCTCATATGAGGCTCATGTTGAACCTCAAGCTCATAGTCTCTTTGAACTCGCTAACTAGAGACTAATTAGTAGAGCCAAAGATAATATCATCAACGTAAACTTGTACTATAAGGATATCACCCTTAGACATAAAGTCTTATCGATTGAACCTCGCTTGTAGTTTTTCTCAGGGAGAAATTCGGAGAGACAATCGTACCATGGTTTAAGAGGTTGCTTGAATCCATAAAGAGCTTTGTCGAGGAAGTACACATGGTCTGGATGATCCTTATCCTCAAAGCCTAGAGGTTGCTTGACAAATACCTCCTCATTCAGTGTGCCATTCAGAAAGGCAATGTTGACATCCATTTGGTAGAGCTTGAAGCCTTTGAGGGTTGCGAAGGCAATTAAGATACATATTGTTTCCAAGCGAGCTACTGCAGCATAGGACTCATCATAGTCAATGCACTCTTACTGATTGTAGCCTTGAGCTACAAGTATCGCTTTGTTTCTGATCATGTTACCTGTGTCATCGAGCTTATTTCTGAATACCCAACGAGTACCAAGAATGGTCTTGTTGAGTGGTTTGGGCACAAGTCTCACCACCTTATTGCGCTCAAACTCCATGAGCTCCTCTTTCATGGCAACGATCTAGTCGGGATGCAAGAGAGCTTGATGGATATTCTTTGGATTGACTAAGGATACAAATACGTGAAAAGCTACAAGATTGGTGAGCAAGGACCGTGTATTTACTCTATTTGAGAAGGGAGTCAAGATCTGATCAATAGGGTGTGCCTTCTTCTGTTGATAATTTCTGGTAATCATTGTGGTAGCTTCTGGGAACTCATCCAACGAAGAGGAGGATAACTTTGAAGAAGAGGCTCCTGAGGTGCTAGCTGAGGCGTGTGAGAGTCTCGTTGAGTCCTTGGGAGGTTACGCTGACTGCTTTCGAGGTCGTGCTGAAGTTTTCTGAGGTCTTGCTGAGACTTGTGGAGATCTCGTTGAGGATGAAGAGGGTATTGCTTCCGTGGGATGGAGTTCCGCTTCAGTGGTAGAAGGCCCCGTGTCGTTCTCAGAGAGAGTCGCGCCCTCCGAACTAGGCAACTCTTCTTCTGGAGTCTCTACCTATGATTTTGGATGAGCAACATCTTGAGCTAGATCTGATGTGGAGATGTCTTTAGTCTAAGCACCCTCATTCTAAGAAGAAGGAGCTCCTGGTATATCCTCATCATCATCACTTCCAACTTCTGAATATGTAGCTGAAGAAGTGTGATGAAGAGAACCTAGTTGTGAGGGGGCCTCACCTTGATCAGTGTTAGACTAACCATCTGAAGAACGGATAGGTCGCTCATCAAAGGTCAAATGGATGCTTTATTTTATTCTTTTGGTCCTTCTATTGAGCACCCTGTACACCTTGCTTGAAGGAGCATAACCTAAAAATACTTGCACCCGAATACTAGTAGGTGCAAAATATTAGGAGTTCTCCCTTTGAGTAGATCATAGGGGGTCTTTCCCATAACTGACATGAGCATCGATTGATGATGTAGTAGGCCGTGCTCACAACTTGAGCCCAATAATGTTGAGGAAGTCCACTCGCTATAAGCATGATTCTGGCCATCTCTTTGAGTGTCGTATTCGTCCTCTCAACTAATCCATTTTGCTGGGGTGTTCTTGGAGCTGAGAAGTTGTGGTTTATTCCTTTCTCCCTGTAAAAAGTTAGATATTGCCTATTCTCGAATTCCAGCCCATGATCTGAGTGAATGGAACGGAGAGGAAGATCTAAAGTCTTTTCCAATAGTAGTACTAAGGACAAGAACTCTTCAAAGGCCTCATCCTTAGTTCTAAGGAAAAGAGTCCAAGTAAAGTGGGAAAAATCATCTACTAACGCAAAAGTATAATGAGTACCTCATGTGCTTTGGACTGGAATGGGATCACACAGATCCATATGGATGAGCTCAAGTGGGCTCTTGGTCATTACTACCTTCTTAGGTGGAGCTAGGGATTGACCCGTGATATTCGATCGAGCACAATCTGAGCAATGCTTCATAGAGTCTGGCTTGATTTCTGGAAGGCCTCTCACTAGCTCCCTGGACTGGAGCTTGTTGAGGAGATGAAGCTCGCATGTCCGAGGCGTTGATGCCAGAGATTAGATTGCTCCTGAATAGTGGCTAGGCAGAGTTATTGTGCTAACATGAAGGAGTGTTCGAACAGATAAGTGTTCTCGACCCTTATGCCCTTCATTATTACCTCTTTAGTTGGAGCTTTGACCACGCACTTTGCCTTGGTCACAGATTTGAGCGACACTTAGGACGTTCAATTTTGGACTTTCAGCCAAGCTAACATTCTTATCTGTATATCTAGAGTTAGCTGGACGCTTCCAGTTTCCTTGATTCTTCACTGCCTTTTGTCTCAGAAGGAAATATTACCTCATTCACTATCTTGAAATGAGAGCAAGAATTGTGAGCCACCCATCATATGACACGAGTAGCCATTGTCAATGTACCATTTGATCTTCATCTCCCTGCATTTAAGAAGAATTAACGTTTGGGAACCCGTCAAAGCTTAGGCTTTGTGGGTGGATTAGTGGACGAACCTCCTAATATAGTATTTCTAAGTCTGGCTTTTGCGGAATGTGCAAGAGGTTGATAGTAAGCGGGATCATTCAGATCTAGCACATGATTAGGCTTAGATTTGTATGATTTTTATAGGGTCTTCTTTTAAGTTCCCTCTTACTTTCACACTCTTGCACTCTATGCCCATTGTTTCCATAGTGAGTACAATACAAGTTTTACCTTACATAGCCGTACTTGCCCTTTCCTAGGTGAAATGGGAATTTCTTCTCAAGCTTAACATGATGAGGTTAAAGATTCTTAGCTTGCTTAAGATATAGATTATGTGCCTTTTCCCCATGAAACCATCTCTTGGTTTCTTGGGTTCCTCTTCAAGAACCTTCATCTTGCCCTCAAGATATTCATTCCTGATTTTATAAGAATGAAGTTCTTTGCTTACTGAATTGAGCTTTTTAGTCAATTCACTAGTAAGGGGAATATCTGTAGAGCAAGATGGAGTATCTTAAGAGGAATAGCCTAGCCCGGGTCTAGCTTTTACAAATACCGTGTGTTTAATAGTCTTTGCTTCAATAGACTGGGTTAAGGAGTCAAGCTTACTCATTATAGCATCAAGATCGCTTGACATAGTTAAATCACAAGCTTGCTTGAGACCCTTGTATTTACATTGTTCACAGAACTTTGTAAGAACAAAAGTCTAAGCATGTAATTTCTTAGATAATTCAATGGTTTCAACTTGAAGTTCACTGATTTCCTAAGTGTATTCATTAGCTTGATCAAGAAGGGTGTCATTATCTTCTATTGACCCTTCTAACATGGTAATTAAGTCCTCTTTAGGTAGAATGATGAGCTTTAAGGAACATACCTTTACTGGCTCTTCATTATCCGAGTCTTCCATGGCCATAAGACACTTATCTTGAGTTTCTTCTCCTGCATCGAGCTCATCATCTGAGCCACCCTATACTGTGGAAAATGCCTTTTTAGGCCCAGTTGTACTAGAGCTCACAGTAACCTTAGGATTGGTGCAGGTCTTCGCAAGATGCCTTTTCTGTTGGCAGTTATAGCACACGAAGTTAGTGAGGTCCGTCTTAGGTAATTGTTCCTTCTTGAAGTTGCCTTTGTTTTTGAGGAACTTTTTGACTATTTTGGTCATCGTGGCAACCTCAGCGTCTTCGTTGTATTCATTGTCGTTCTCGTTGTCAAGTCATTTAAGAAGTTTAGTAAGCTTGAGGGTTGTACCTTTGTCTTCCTTGGAAGTTTGAATCTGCTCCTGATCTTGTATCTCCTGGACGTGGAATTTACCAACGAGCACAACCATTGATAATTCTTTCGTGTCTTCGGTCATGAGCATGATTCTCTTAGTTGTGTCAAACTTTTGATTGACACCTTATAAGAAAGCCAAAGATATCTCCCAAGATTCAATAGTGACTCTTGCAAAAGACATCTTTTCGGCTAGGACTTGGAAGCGAGAGCGGTAGCCGGAGATGGATTCGGTCTCGCTCATTCTGAAGGAGTGGAGCCTGCGTTGCAGCTCAAACTTTCAATTTTTATTCATGCCGTTGCTGCCACGATGCATGTCGATTATTTCTTTCCACATGTTCTGAGCGGTGGACATGCTCATAATTTTGTCCATGTCCTTCCTTTGGAGAGCATTCAAGATAAGCTGCCTTGCTTTGGCGTTTTTCTCCATCTCACTGTATTCAGTGGGACCCCATGGCTTTTCCTTAGTTGCCTCTGGTAATTTTTCGTTTCCATTCTCTATGATCACCCAACACTGATAATCTGTTTGTTGGATGTAGTTGTAAGTCATGACTATCCACCAGTCAAGCTCGCCCTCGATTAAGACATGAGGCTTTTTTAGAGAGATCCCGAGGTTGTGGGTGTTGTTGAGTGATTTGTCTTGCGGCATGGCTGGTAATTCTGGATCGAGTGAAGGTTTCTTGATCAGGGTCTAGCTTTGATACCAGCTGTTTGATCACTAACGTCGATGCTTCTTCATGAACAAAGCCTAAGACCAACTTAGAGTTCGATAAGTGCAGAAGAAAGAAGCAAAAAGTATTGAACATAATTTCACTCGAATAGTGTGAACCTTCGATTCTAATGATCCAGGATAAAACTCACTATAATTCTCTATTATTCTTTTGAAGCTCGCTTACAAGTAGATTACACACAATTCACTCTCTTTCTCTCTTAGTGATTGTATACTCACTTCCTCGTAATGAACTAAAACACTCAAGCTCTCTACAAAAGAATATCTCTCGGAAAAATGAAAACTTGTAACCCTAACTCAGTACAAGTTTCATCTATTTATAGAGAAGCTAACACACTAGCTTTCTATAAAACTGATTTAAGCACACAATCTTCACGTGCTGAAATCCTATGGGTTCTCAAAAAGACATTTCTTGATTCGGTTGAACCACTTCTCAACTTGCTTGAGCTTGTGTCACGTGGTAGAGCTTGCTCTTCATTTTTCAGATGCGTGCTCACCACTTGCATAAATAAGCTAACATGTATACGACTGTTATAGCTTGATCAAATACAACGCGCGCAACTTGCAATCTGTTTAGCTGCATATTTAACATGTGCTCTATATAAGAAAACGTGCTTTCTCCTTGTTTTTTCTTTCTGGTGCGCGTTTCTCACTTCTCAGCTCTCTGACACGATTAGTCTCTCTCTGGATTCTCAGCTCGACCATCGCGCTGATAAGCGACCTTCTAAACTCTTAAGAGCGACCGTTATACTTATTATTTACTATAAATGAGGTTTACAAAGTATAAACTAGACCCAAAAACTTACAAACAAGACTTGTAGCACTAAAAATTGATGAAAACGATTAATACTATGTCTATAATTATCAAAATTTAAAAACTGAACTACTGCTGCTTCAACTAACCTTCTCACATGTTGGGAGTTCGACCTCAGTAAATAACGTCTTTAACTATGCTGGAGTTGGATTGTGTTCTGTGTATAATCTAAGAAAGATTAGTATAAATTAAAAAATAAATTGGTAAATATAGTGGTGAGGTGGAGGACACAAGAGACCAGGCTGGTGGGATCCTACCTCACATGTCACATGGTCTTTACCTCCTCCTATCTTCTTCTTCTTCCACCTCTTCTCCTTTGCTTTGCTTTCTACAAAGTCACCAGAGGACGAGAGAGTGGAGAGAGGGCCCCACCGTCCGACGATGGTGGTCCCGGCGTTTCTTGCCGGAGAAATTTCTGCGAGTGATCAAATTGGGCGGTACATTATTAAGCTTCAACCTACTCGTACATACGAACTCAAATTAATGTCGATTGAATATAATTGACTAATGTTAGTATGTTAATTCGTCCTTAAAGCTTATAATTCTGAGATTTAATGATGACGCTTCGCACACACTTTGATATATATAGTCATGAATCCTGCAAAAAGCAGAGCAAACTTTGATGGTATATGTGTGTACGTACTATATTTTACCAAAAAAAATATGTATGTACCATAGTATAATTACAAAACTGAGAATGGTACGTGTAACGAGCTAGCAGAACTATGTAAATTAAGATAGGGCACGCTCACTACATTAAAATATTATGTGCCTCTTGTCCACAAGTAAAACAAACAATAGAAACACAAATCACACAAAGAGATGGAAATGACTATAAACAAAACCAACAAACAACCACTTGAGTATCCCTAATCAACTATACCAAACTTATTTCCTTAGGTAGGACATAGATTTTACCCTTTACTATTATCCGATGTCCATTAGATTTTATCATAATTTTCTTATATATAAACAAGTGGAACTTCCATTTCCATCTTAAACGTGATTAATTGAAATGTAACAATTTAGATATAGGATAAGATTTAATATTTTTAGATATTTCATTTTATTCACTTTCTATCTTTTCTTTAGGACGAGAGTCTATTTAAGGAGACATCTTAGTCTCATTCTAACATACATAACAAACATAACAATACTCCTACTAGTTTCTAAACACTCCTATGTTCATCAAGTCTAAGAATGTGTGCAAAATGTTTATTCGCAAGTTCGATTTCTAAGTGCAACAACTTGAAGAAGTACGCACTTGTATCCTGGGATTTGAAAAACTGGTAACCGTCTCAGTATCGGGGTGTTTACAGAATTAAGGATCGAATTTTGTATACACGCCTCTGCAATACGCTCTCCGTTTACGGTATTTCTTTTACTACCATTGACGGAACACGGTACTTATCATACCACTTAACTCGGGATTAGCCTGCTTAAACTGTGATTGGCACGAGCGACATGGACCACAATCATGTGATGGATGGGTCTTGTTTCGTACGACTCTTGTCCTTAGCATTGTTTCCACTACCGTGAGCTTTGACCAGTATGGGCCCTCTCTTGCGGTCCAATTAAAACTCAACACCAGGACAGAGTTATAAAGGGCGTGCAACAACGAGATCCGACACATTTCCCAAGCAGTTATAAAGCACACTTCACCACATGTTCCAATAAATAGGTCCGCACATCCATTAGAGTGCGGGACGGAAAAAAAGAGATGAGAGAGACTCTTTGTAATTTGAGAGTCATTTTATCGTGATCAATATACTAGTTGTGTTTTTATTTTTATTTGTGAATCGTGTTTGAACTTTTCGAATACGAATCTGTTAGTTTTTAATTACAGGTATCTGCTGGTAAAAAAATACATTCATAAATATCGCATTATTTACGTTATATATAAATTAAAGAGAAATAGGATTATTTGC